>NC_141914.1:49008130-49311160 GCF_057802395.1 Ceratotherium simum simum
ATTCATATATTCACATATACATTTACTTATTCAATAAATATTTACTAAGTATCCGCTATGCTCCAGGCAATGTTCTAGGTTCCAGGGATACAGTGGTGAACAAAGTTTGTGCTTTTGTGGTACTTCAGTTCATTGAAGAAGAATCAGGATAGATACACATTTACCAGCCTTAAGGAATCTGCCCAAGGAACAGCCACTGAGGGCAGAGCAGGATTCCAACCTCAGCAGTGTGACTCTCGATCCTTGCTCTTAGCCACCATCCCAGTCTACCTAAAACCTAAAATTTCTGAAATAAAACAGGAAACCTGATATCCAGGACCCAAGAATATCTTTGCAGAATTGGAAGCAAAACAAGACTAACTTTATCATAAATAAAATAGATAAATCAGAACTAACCCCCATAATACATTATTTGTGATATTCTGTCCTCAAATCTTCAGCTGGTGAAGTAATAAACATCAAATAATGAAATATGAGACTTGCAATAGTGTGTCTGTTCCCCGAGACCTATTCTGCTTATGATTATCAAATGATGTATGTTTGCTATTTCACAATAATATCTCACTACCCTAACAGCCAGTTTGTAAATCTTCTGTTATCTTGGGAGGCACAGGAAAGTAGGGGACAAATTAGAGAAGAATTAAAAAGAGAAACAGTAGGAATTGGGACTGTGGTGAGGATGAGCTGGCTGCTGCTGCTGACACTGTAAAGCCATCGCCCTGGTCTCAGATGGTTCATGTGGGCTCCACACCCTGACTCTTCTGGAGTAGTTAATGCAAGAAAGAAAACACAGCATCGCTCCTCAGGCAAGGCTCCCACTGAGAATGACCACCCTTGGGTGATGTGAAAGGTGTCCAAAGATTGTGCCAATTGCTCATATCAAGATTAGGGGTATTGCTCAGAAATATTAGAGAAGAAATCTAGTAACAAAATCGTAATGAAGGAGGCAGAATGTTTGAGCGACAAGATCCTGCTCCCTTTTGATACAAAGACAAGCTGCCCATTTAGACCTTAGTGACAAGGGAGTAACAGCCTAAACAGAGACAGGTACTCACTGAATGATACTTACAATGGCATTGTTGACTCAAGAATAGCCTGTTTATAAGCTCAGTAGTAGCAACTCAGCCCTTTAGAACTCAAGAGGAAAACAGATCTGAGCACAGGCCTCATGATCTTGGTGTGGCTTAGGTTTCAATTCAGATGGGATTTGTGACTTCACTGGATGGTGCTAATGAAACACAGGGCTCATTTCTCATTTCTCATGACTCATTTCTGCTTGACATTTAATTTGCTGCATGATTTCTAGCATGTTCTGTTGTCTGCTGATACAGGTGTTTTCAAGACAGATAGATCATTCAAAAAGATGCCTTGTTTCAAGAGGTGGTAATATTGAAAAGAAAGCACTGAGGAGTTTAAGATCTAGGTTCTGTACAAGTTTAAACTTTCAACTCTATTTAATTTATGAATCCTTGGTCATAATAGGTCATTTATGTGCCCAGTGTCTATTGTGTTTTGGCCTCCTTAAGTGTACCATGCCTAGCAAAAATCCGGAAGAGAAATAAGAAGGTTCAGGGAACTTAATATGTAGAAAAGGAAGACACAATCTTTTTCTCAAAGCCTAGAAATTGAATGCTTTTTGACTTGCCAAAGCATAAAAGTAACAGGAGGTGATTGGTTGACTGTATTGAAGATTTACCTGGCAATAACGTGATAAAAGTTTTAATCACCATGGCTGTGTCTCAGCAATGTTGGACACTGACACATTGTATCATGTAAATTTGCGAGAAAGTGGAAGAGAGAAAACAGAGATGAGAAGGCATCTAAGAAGTAGGTAAAATATTTGTTGAGCACATGTTCTGAGGTGGAAACTGTGCTGGATGTGGGGATATACAAAGAGGAATATCAAGGAGAATGAAGCAGGTAAGGGCTGGGCTCAAGACAGGCGAGCTTGTATTTGAATCCCAGCTCTGCTGCTCTATGCTGTTGTGAGGCTATTCTGATGATAGTTGCTGCATAACAAACTACCCTAAAACTTGTTGTAAAGCAACAACCATCTCATTTTGCTACTGATTTTGTGAGTCAGAACTTCAGGAAGGGCTGAGCTGGGCAGCCCTTGCTTGATGTCTCTCATGAGGCAACAGTCAGGTGCTGCCTGGGGCTGCAGTCATTGAAAGCTCACTGAGTTGAACCAGATATGAGAGCAAGATGGCTCACGTACACAGGTGGCAGTTGATGCTGGCTGTCGGCTAGGAGCTCAGCCGTGTTCAGTTGATGCTCCAGCATGGCATGGGATGGCAAAATTCTTACATGGTGGTTTTTTTCTGCCAGAGCAAGTGTTCCAATGGAAGCTGGTGGAAGATGCACGGCATTTTATAACAAAGCCTTGGAAGTCACACAGTCATTTGAGACATACTCTGTTGGTAGAAGCAGTCACAACCCCCATAATGGGCTCTCCATAGGGGAATTAGACTCTGCCCTTTGACAGAGGAGTGGCAAGGCCATATTGTAGAGGATGGAAGATATGGTTGCAGCCATCTTTCTAAAACGAAACCTGCCACAGTGGCCTTGAGAAAATAACCTCTCTAAAGCTCAGTTTCCTTGTCTGTAAAACGAAAATAACAACGTCCTATAAAGGACTGCTGTGATAACTAAGAAATAATGCTTATTAGAGGCTTAGCCCCATGCTGGGAACGCAGGGAGAGCTGAATCAATGTTTGCTATTAACACAGAGTCCTGGGCCTGGTGCTGCTTATTCTAGCTCCCCCTTTACAGGATTAGGATACAGAATCATGTCACACCTCCTTGTAATTTGAAATTGTAAGTGCCTCTAACCCCCCTCTTGCATATCCTTGAGGAGATTCTTTCCTCTTCCTTGGGGTCTGATCTCCTGTGATGATATCAAAATCCTCATTAAGTCCTGGTCATTTACTTTCTTGACATTGCTCTTTGGGTCTCGTCTTTACTAGAGAACTTTCAGACCGTTGGTAGTAATGGTGACTCTTTCTCCCTAACACTGTCAATTAAATTTTAGGAATAAAGATGATTTATATTAAAAAAAAAAGAAAATTACTTATTGCCGATAGGCGTCTCCACAAAGGCTGCTCAGCCCTTCTGAAGGCATCTTATTCATTCTAAACCCTGTCTTCTCTCACCGAGCTCCAAACCATGCCCCCAGGCCTTTCGTCCCTGAAGATGACTCATTCCTTCTCTCACTGAAAGAATGGAGGCCCCTCCAAACAGGAATTTTCTCATCACCCTCTCCTCCATTTCCACACTTAGCCCCACCTGCACCCATCATTTTCTTCTCACCTTATGTCTCAGGATGAAGACATATCTCACCTAGTTTCTAAGGCTAAGTCCTTCAGTTATGCACTCAGTTCTCATTCTTTCCATCTTCTGTGGAACACCGCTATACTGATTATACCCTTCTCCTGTATCTTCAATTGCTTCCTCAAGATTAGCATCATCCCCTGAGTCTATCAAACTTTCCTAGTTTACTAAATCAAAATCAACCAACCAATCACATCCTTTTTTCAATCTTGCTTCCCTGGCCAGCTACAGTTCTCTCTTTTCCTTCACCAGAGACCTCACTGCCTACAAGTCCTCATCACCATTTTTTTATTCTTCACTCCCTGCAATCTGTCTCCTGCCTCATCTTTCTAGAAACCGTACTTGCAAAGGACTCCTGGGGCCTCCTGTTTTAAACCACTGAGTTTTGAGTTGGTGTGTTATACAGTAATAGCTAACTAATACAGTGGTAAAGCCAGGGTCTTGACCTATGTGACAAGTGCAAAGCCCACTGTCTTTCCATATAAGCAGGTAATGGAGAGCAAGGCTAATGCATTCTTGTGGGGGCTTTTACTTTCAAGTGAAGGAGTCATACAGAATATTTAGAAGAGCATTTTTTTTTTTTAATCTGAAAGGCTCACATTAGGGAGTATTGTAGGTCAAGGGAATGGGGGGCAGGATTTAAAAGGAGAATTAATCACTTGGGTACTTTTTCAAAATGCACGTGCCTGTCTTCTTTTTCCCAGATTTTTTATTTGCTTCCTGCCATAAAGGTAGTTGGGGATGTATGAAGTCTCTCTACATCTTTATTGAGATCTAGTCCAACCAATTTTTCACAGGAAGAAACTGAGGCCTGGAGGGAGCAAACGACTTGCTTAAGGTTTCAAACCTGCTAAATGCCAGGATTTTTTACTTGCTTTTTATTTATCTATGTATACGTGAGTGCGTGTTTATATTTTTTCTTGTTTTTTTAAATGATTGGATACATGTTTATAGCAAGTCAAGCAAAACAGAGGTCTATAAACATACTTGGGTCTGGCCTCATGGCATAGTGGTTAAGTTCCCACGCTCTGCTTTGGTAGCCCAGGGTTTGCTGGTTCTGATCCTGGGTGCAGACTTATAAACTGCTCATCAAGCCATGCTATGGTGGCGTCCCCACATACAAAATAGAGGAAGACGGGCACAGACGTTAGCTCAGGGCCAATCTTCCTCACCAAAAACAAACAAAAAAACACATTATTTCTTATTCTCCTTTTCTCCTTGATCTGAGGTAATTGATATTAACAGTTTGATAAACCTTCCATACTTTTCTGTGCTAATATTTATTTTGTTTTATTATTAATTAGGGATATATTTCCACAGCAGTAAAAACGGTCTAATTCATTTTTTCCCATTTTTAAATTGAGATATAATTGACATACCATAAAAGGTCCCCGTGTAAAGTGTACAACTCAGTGGCTTTTAGTACAGTCACAAGGTTGTGCAACCATCATCATTATCTAATTCTAGAACATTTTCATCATCCCAAAGGGAAACTCTGTACCCATTAGCAGTCATTTCTTATTTGTCCTCCCCTCAGCCCTGGTAACTACTAATCTACTTTTTGTCTCTATAGATTGCCCATTCTAAACATTTCAGATAAATGGAATCATACAATATGTGGCCTTTTGTGTCTGGATTCTTTCACTTAGCATAATGTTTTCAACGTTCATCCACATCGTAGCCTGTATCAGTATTTCATTCTTTTTATGGCCAAATATTTCATTGTATGGATATACCACACCTGTTTATCCATTCATCAGTTGATGGGCAGTTGGCTATTATGAATAATGCTGCTATGAACATTTGTGTACAAGTTTTGTGTAGACACGTTTTATTGTTTCTCTTGGGTATATACTTAGGAGTGCAATTGCTGGGTCCTATGCTAATTTTATGTTCAACTTTTTGAGGAATTGTCAAACTGTTCCAAAGCAGTTGTGCCATTTTACATTCCCACCAACAATGTTTGGGGGTTCCAATTTCTCCACATCCTTGCCAATATTTATTGTCTTTTTGATTTTAGCCATCCTAGTGGATGTAAAGTGATATCTCATTATAGTTTTGATTTACATTTCCCTATGAGTAATGATGTCAAGCATCTTTTCATGTGCTTATTTTACATTTGAATATTTTCTTTGGAGAAATGTCTATTCAAATCATTAGTTCACTTTTTAAACTGGGTTATTTGCCTTCTTATTGTTGAGTTGTAATAGTTCTTTATATATTCTGGATACAAGTCCCTGATCGGATATATGATTTGCAAATATTTTCTCCCATTCTATAGGTTCTCTTTCTACATTCTTAGTAGTGTCCTTGAAGCACAAAAGTTTTTAAATTTTGATAAAGTCCATTTATCTTGTATGTACGTGTGCCAGTGTTTTTGGTGTCATATCTAAGAAACTGTTGCCTAATCCAAGGTCATGAAACTTTACTCCTTTTATTTTATAGATTTAGTTCCTACACTTAGGTCTTTGTTTCATTTTGAGTTTATTTTTGTATATGGTATAAAATAGGGGTTCAAGTTTATTCTTTTGCACATGAATTTCCAGCTCCATTTGTTAAAAGACTCACCTTTCTCCATTGAATGGTCTTGGTACCTTTGTTGAAAATCAATTGACCATAGTTATATGGGTTTATACCTGGACTCTCAATTTTATTCCATTTATCTACATGTTTATCCTTATGCCAGTACAAGACTGTCTTGATTATTGTAGCTTTGTAATAAGTTCTGAAATTGGGAAGTGTGAGACCTCCAACTTTGTTGTTCTTTTTTAAGACTGTTTTGGCTAATCTGAGTCCCTGAACTCCATATGGATTTTAAAATCAGATTGTTAATTTCTTTAAAAAAAAAAAAGGCATCTGCAATTTTAATAGGGATTGCGTTGAATCTGTAGATTAATTTGGGAAATTTTGGCATCTTACCAATTTTAAGACTTTCAATCCATGAACATGGGATAACTTTCCATTTATTTATGTCTTTACTTTCTTTTAACAATGTTTTGTGCTTTTCAGTGTACAAATCTTGCACTCTTTTATTAAATGTGTTCCTAAGTATTTTATTCTGTTTGGTGCTATCATAGTTTTTTTAATTTCATTTTTTGGATGGTTCATTGCTAGTGTATAGACATACAATTGACTTTTGTTTTATTGATATTATATCCTGCAGCCTTGCTGAACTGGCTTATTAGTGCTAATAGTTTTTGTGGATTCTTTAGGATTTTCTATATACAAGATCATGTCAACCGCAAATATGGTTTTATTTTTTCCTTTCCAATCTGGACCGTTTTACTTCCTTTTCCTGCCTACGTATCCTAGTCAGAACCTTCAGTACAATGCTTTTTTTGTTTTTGTTTTTTTTAATTTATTTTATTTTTTGATTTTTAATTTTATTTATTTTTTTCCCCTCAAAGTCCCAGTAGATAGTTGTATGTCATAGCTGCATGTCCTTCTAGTTGCTGTATGTGGGATGCGGCCTCAGCATGGCTGGAGAAGCAGTGTGTCGGTGTGTGCCCGGGATCGAACCCAGGCCGCCAGCAGCAGAGTGCACACACTTAACCACTAAGCCACGGGGCCAGCCCCAGTACAATGTTGAATAGAAGTAGCAAGAGTGAATATCCCTGATCTGTTCCTGATTTTAGCGGGAAAGCTTTCGATCTTTCACCATTAAGTATGAAGTTCACTGTGGGTTTTTCATAGATCCTCTTTATCAGGTTGAGGTTCCTCTCTATTCCTAGTTTGTTGAGTGTTTTTATCATGAAAGACTGTTAGATTTTGTCAAATGCTTTTTATGTGTCTATAGAGATGATCATATTGTTTTGTCCTTTATTCTATTAATATGGTGTATTACATTGATTGATTATCATATGTTGAATCTACCTTGCATTCCTGGGATAAATCTGTTTGTCAGTGGTTTATACTCTTTTTTCTATGTTACTGGATTCCATTTGCCGGTATTTCATTGACGATTTTTGCATCTATAGTCATGAGGGATATTAATCTTTTCTCATGATGTTAACTCATTTTTAATAGACCTAAGGTAGTCCACATCATAAATGCATTGCTCTATTGAGATATTTAAATTGCTGTGTTTTTTTTTTCTTTTGTGAGGAAGATCAGCCCAGAGCTAACATCCAATGCCATTCCTCCTCTTTTTGTGGAGGAAGATTGGTCCTGGGCTAACATTCATGCCCATCTTCCTGTACTAACATTCATGCCCATCTTCCTGTACTTTATATGGGACGCCGCCACAGCATGGCTTGGCAAGTGGTGCATTGGTGCGCGCCTGGGATCCAAACCTGTGAACCCTTGGGCCGCCAAAGTGGAGCGTGCACTTAACCACTATGCCACTGGGCCGGCCCCTTAAATTGCCTTTTATTCTGTAATACGCAGTGCTGAAACAAAATCCTTTCACATACTTACATATAAATTCATTTCATTTCTTTAGACTTTTAAATGCAAGGCTGCTCAAAGTGTACATTCATTTTAAATTTTAATAAATATTTCCAGATTGTTTTCCAAAAATGTTGTGGCAATTTACATCTTCCCAGAGAGATATGTTATTATTTCCCTATTCTTTCTCCAGCGTAAGATATTGATCTTTTAAGTTTTTGCCAAAAGGTCAAATACTTCTCATTACTTTAATTTTCCTAACATGTACCAAGGTTGAACATTGTTCCCTATATTTGCAATGTACATTTCTCCTATAAACTGCCCATTTATTTGCTTTGTCTATTTTTTTAATTGGGTTGTTTTTGTTCTTATTAACTTGTAGGAGCTTTTGCATATTAGAGATTTTAACCCTTTGTCAGTGATGTTTTGCAATTATTTTTGCTATTTTTAATTAGTTAATGTGTTGACCTTTTCCTTTCTAGCTTTTAGGTTTCTTTTTACCCTTACCACCTCACCCATCTCAAGATTGTACAAATATTCTTTTTTTTGAATACTGTATTCATTTTTTATTGCTGCTGTAACAAATGACCACAAATCCCTTCTCACTGAGCAAGCTGACTAAACCAATCCGGAAAGATCCTTGTGACAAATCTGCTTTGATGACAGAGGGAAAGCAAATCCCAGGGGTTGGTTCTGAAGAGCTTGACATTGCTGCAAGGCTGAAGACCTCAGGAAGAGCAGGCCCAGGGCTCAACAGGCCCATTTCCTGGAGATCAGAACTCCTCTGGGGTAATCTAGCAAGAAGTCATGGGATGCCTCAGCAAACCCCCTTGGCCTTCCAACACTGAGGTCTTCAGAACCCATTCCTGCATTTCCTTTCCGTTTACACCCTTGGTTTCACATGTTTCCTCTTTTCTATGCCATTTTTAAATTTCCTAACACCTGTGTGGTGGCATTTGAAACAAGCTTTGTACAAACATGGTATGTTCCCTGAGCAGTAGGAGTACTGGTGTTGGCTGGGCAACTAATTGTAGTTTGGACAAAAGCCCACCTACCTCAGAAAAGTCCAGTCTTCACAGAATCATAAAGACTATAGATTACGCAGTTCAAGCTGCCTGACACTGGAGAAAACCAGGGCTTCAGAACCCAGAGTCCTCCCTCATTTCAGAGGAGTCTGTCTGTTCTTTAGAGGGACGATCATCCCTGAGTCAAACATCTGACTCTTAGATGAGTACACCTGGTGCCTTTTCTTTTATCAGCAGAAGGGAGGATGGCAATGAAGGGATGGACTCAAGCACGAAGGTCAAAGCTACAGCTGCTGGTACTTCAGTATTTTTTTAAACTTCATTTATTTTTTAAATTTCTTTTCTTTTTTTTTTTTTTGGTGAGGAAGATTGGCCCTGAGCTAACATCTGTGCCAATCTTCCTCTATTTTGTATATGGGATGCTGCCACAGCATGGCTTGATGAGAGGTGCATAGGTCTGCACCTGGGATCTGAACCTGCGAACGCCCAGCTGCCGAAGTGGAGCATGAATTTAACCACTACACCACCGGACCAGCCCTTAAACTTTATTTTAACATCACAATATTTATGAGATAAAGTCAATGCTGGTACCATTGTTGTTCACATTAGTTAAATACAACCACAACAGAAGAGATCCTGAAGGGCGTTTGGCAGGCAGCACGGCACTGGGTTAGAGTACACCAGCCTCAGTAATTAGAGCCAGGCTTGGATCCTCCATCAACTTGCTTATATGCCTTGACCAAGTTACTGAAGCACCCCGTGCTTCAAGGGGAGAGCTGTACTCACCTCGAAGGGGTGTTATGAGGCATATATGTGATAATGCATGTCAAGTGCTTGACATACTGCAAGAGCTCACTAATGAGTGCTTTAATTCAGAATTTTATTTTGATTTTAATTTAAAAAAACCTATAGTTTTCCTAAGTTCAGTGTATATTGCTTGAAAGGTAAAAAACAAAACGAAAACATACAAAAAGGCCAAATCTGAATGAATTCCCAGCACAAAAATCTTTGAGGTTGTACACTTTGCACATTGCACACGCTACTTTAAATAAGTCCCTTTTGCAATATGAAATAGGACTTACGTGCTTTCTGTCCTAGTTGGGAACATTCTGGTCTCTGGTGTCAGAAACCCAAGTCCAATCAGCTTAAACACAAATTGGGGAAGGGGTATTGGTGAACCTAAGGACAGAACAAACTGGGCTTTAACTAGGGACCCTCTATTTCATCTTTGCCCCTCTTTTTTTGCTTCTCTTTTCCTGCCAGCTTCATTGTTTCCTCTCATTGACCACTGGCTTTCTCTACACTGAGAAAGCCAGCTGCTCAGCATTTTTAAGCTTTTCATCATGCATTTCCAGACTTTAGAGCAAGATTAACTTGAGCCGAATCCCAAATGGCTAGGGACCTATCCCTAGAATAATGTATTTAAGTCTGGGAGGGGGTCTTGGAAGAAGACAGCAACTTGTGGAGAACCAAGTGGATGGAGTTGCAGGTGAGAGAGGGTGTTCCTAGCCCACTGCCCAAAGGACAGAGCAGTAGACAAAACAACAGAAGCCCATTATACCTTCATCCTCTCCCACATGCCCACTGCGAAACCAAAATCTGTTTTATCTTAGCTCAGCTCTGCAAAAATAACATTACAGAACCTTAAAGGTTTGGGCAAAAGCCTTAACTTTAGAAAAGTCAATTCTCACTCATGCGAATATTCATGAGTACCCAACATGGAAATGTGCCTCGTAAGATAGAAGGTGTGAGCAGATCATTGAGGCTGGTAGGGATCAGCTACATGAACTTTCTAGTTCAGTTCAATAGTTCAATTTCCAGTTCTGTGTGGATCCTGATTTTTATTTCCACTCCCTCTTTCTCCCTAAAACGGAACTCTCTTCACCTGAAGAAAAAAAGCATGTATTTGCAGGTGTTAAATTAAAATGTGCTGCATTGCTAGGTTCATCTGTATTTCAGGAGGCAGTGTTCCATGGTGCATTGTTCTCAAACTTTAGAAATCTGCCTATCAGCCCTATGATTTCTGCCGTATCTGAGTACCACCTGCACTATTATTTACTTGTTTTATTTCTCTTGTAAACTCAAATACCCATTTTAATCTTAATCTGTTTTTCGTTGATATGCCAGTTACAATTTTCCCTAGTACAGACAACAAAAACTACGTAATTTAAAATACATTGACCATGTACCAATTACAGTTACCTTGAATACCTCCTCACTTTGGGAAACACTGCGAGGGTGGAAAATCATAAGCATTCAATGGCTCCTATCTGCAAGAAATTTTGTTTATCTGAATTGAACGTGTTTCTCTTATAACTTGTTTGGATAGAAAACAAAAAATCGGTAGATTCAGTCCTAGGGAAAAAAATTAAAAAGCATCCTTTTATTTATCCTTTGGCTCAGAAAAAGGGAAGGAATTTTAGTTCTTCAATACGGTTTTGTCTGTCATAAAATGAATTTTTATTACACAATACATAAATGCTAAAATATTACAGTTAAGACTAAAATCCTCTTTGATCATCACATCCCCATTCCATATTAAGGTAAAAACAAGTTATGAATTCAGATCATATCCTTCCAGACTTTTTTCTTTGCATCTGGCCACTGGAATTTCTATTCTGTTTAATAGTCAGTTAATGATTGATCAGATTTCCTTAAATGTCTTGAATGAGTTAAGTCCTCCACTCTGTCGGGGGGCTCTCTATAGGGAGCCCTACATGCATAGGGAGTTTCAATGCATGGGGAGTTCACAATTCTGCCTTAGCCTTCACTCCCTGCCTGTACAAGGCCCCACCATCAGTCAGAAGCGAGAGGTTGGGGCATTCTCAGGTCTTTCCTGAGAATATACATAGCTCTGCACATGCACATGGCCTTCTAGACCCTGAGAACTATATTACAAGCTTTAAAAAGCCCCCTGTAGACATCTCAGTCCCCAGATCTTGAAGTTTTTGGCCAGGATCTTGTTTGCCCCAAATGCAAAGGTATTGCAGCCTCAAGTAGCTACAGGGTTAAACAATTGCACTGATTACTTTTCAACAGATGTACTGGGTATAAGGTTTTTCCCACAGAGCGCGCTCCGGGGCAAGTTACATAATGACAACATCCTGCAAATTGGGATTTTCCAGGGAGCTGTGAGACAGGATCAACAGTGACAGCGCTCTGGGGATGAGACAAACCCAGCATGCTCCCTCTGGTGGTTGCAGGGCTGCTGGTTTTCAAGGCTACTGGGGAGCTGGGGAGAGGGGAGATAGATTGAGTTAAAATATCATAAAACCTGCTGTTCTCACCAACGTTCAAATTGTTGATTTGAACAACCCTTGGTGGTTCTTCAAGACTTAAAAGTTTTCAGAACTTTTTGGGCAATTTTTTGCCAGTGTTTCTGTTGCTTTTCGGAGAAGCAAATTGATGGACGTCCTTACTCAGTCCTGTCCCCCGTTTACTCACTTTTGATGGAGACGAATATAACGAGATGTTCTTCTATTAGAAGAGACAACATCATCCCTATCCATGCCAGGCATCTGGCGGGAAATGGGGTCAACTGCAGAGCAAATGCCCCAACCAACAAGCACAGCTACTATTCACCTCTGTTGATAACCACCATTTTAGAACACGACGTAGAGTTGCCAGGTCTTTCAAATTTCAGTACAATCTGGAATCCTAGTATGTTGTGTGAAATTTCCACACTTAAAATAATAACTACTTCAATTAAAAAAAAATCAAAATATTGCATCACAAATAACACATCCATGGCAAAAGGCTATGGTTTGGAGCAGCAAGAGTCTTATGAATCACATCACTGCTATGTGAACTTTTCCTACCAAATTAGTCAACTGAGTTCAATTCAACAAACTTTTAGCTTCTATTATGAGCCAGATAATGTGCTATATGCTGCAGAGTTGATGAGACTTGCTGCCCCGGACATACATTCCCTCCCCCCAGCTTCCAAGGCACTTACAGTCTACCAGTGGAAGTGGGAAATTCTTTTAGTCACCACACTGAACAAAGGGTACCCATGCACAGATTCAATTGTTAGTTTTAAACAGCCCAAGGAGGTGTTTAAAAGGATCATTTTGTACTCCCTCTGTTTAGGGAAGTGTGCGTGTAACATTATGCACACACGGTGACTGGGGGTAAGGAAGGGATAAAGTGAAAGTTGCATAAATCCTTCCGGGGCAAAGGGCCAGAGAGCCGACTTCGGATCTGCATGAAAAGCACTGAAGGCAGAATCCCATGGATGCTTCTTTCTTGGTTGATTCACTCATATGGGAGAGCATATCCTCTAGTAGCTTCCTGAGAAAGGGTGCACGGGAGGCAAATTTGTGAGATCTCTCATTTCTAAAAATGTCTTCATGATACTTTACACTTGACTGACAATAAGCAGGTGGGAAATCTTTTTCTTTCAAAATCTTGACATACTGGCCCCACTGATTTCTAGCTTCCAGTGTTGCTATTGAGGAGTATCAGCTATTCTGGTTTCTAATCCTTTGATGTGACCAGTTTTTCTATGTTTTGGGGAGCCTCTCTTGGTCCTAGAGTTTAGAAATTTCAAGATGGCGTGCCTTAGTGGAGGTCCTACTTTCATCCATTGTGCTGAGCACCATTGTGCCCTTTCATTCTGGAAACTCACGTATTTCATGATTTTCTCCGCTACATTGTGTGTTCTTTTTTTTTTTTTTTTTTTTTTTTTTTTTTTTTTTTTGTGAGGAGATCAGCCCTGAGCTAACATCCGCCAATCCTCCTCTTTTTTTGCTGAGGAAGACGGCCCTGGGCTAACATCTGTGCCTATCTTCCTCCACTTTATATGGGACGCCGCCACAGCATGGCTTACCAAGCAGTGCGTCGGTGCGCGCCCGGGATCTGAACCAGCGAACCCCGGGCCGCCGCAGCGGAGCGCGCGCACTTAACCGCTTGTGCCACCGGGCCGGCCCCGACATTGTGTGTTCTTTCTGGAGTTCCTATTACTTGGATATTCAATGTCCTGGTCTGATCCTAATTTTTTATCTTTTCATTATTTTTGTTCTATTTTTTGGGTTACTCTCTTAATTCCAGCTTCCAACCCTTCTACTGAGTTTTTAATTTCCGAGAACGTTTTCACGTTCTTCAAGTGCTCCTTTTCAATAGCATACTATCCTTAGTCTACAGATGACTTCTCTCTTCTCATCTCTCTGGGGGTCTGTTTTCTGAAGCTTCTTCTCCCTTAGCCTGATTCTTCCAAGGTCTTCACTTGGAACTTTTCATGCATGTTGGCAGCTTTCATCAGATGTCAAGTTACCCTTGGTTAAGCCGGAGGACTACAAAGCTGTTAGGGGATTGTTGACCGAGAGTTTCACCGTAGGGCAGTGACTCTCAATCTTGGCTGTATAATGAAATCACCTGGGGAACTTCAAAAAACTGATGCTCCAGAAATACTTTATTGGTATAGGGTGTGTTCTAGAAATAGGGATTTTGAAAAGCTCTCCAGGTGATACTACTGTGAGCCAAGGCTGAGAAGTACCACCGGAGGGTGCTCTTGCTTGAACCACTTCATCGAAGATCTTTAGATCTTTTTGGCCCACGAGGCTCTTCAGGGAAGATTCTAACAGTCTCCCATATGCCTATGTTCACTGAATCTCATTTTTGATATGGTACCTTCACTCTCAGCTGTGGAGACTGCCTCCCAGTCCAGGCAGTTTCTATTTTCCCTTCTCCTGAGGATAAATCCATAAGCTTCGGCAGAGGTGGAGGGGCAACTGACCAGCTGAAAAAAAATGGGAAGGGATTTTTACGGATCTAATGGCATTTTAAAGAGCTTTCAACCAATACTATTCTCTCCCCCTTCACCATTGCTTCAAAAGGACATGCTTCTATCAGTTTTTAAGCCTTCAGGGTATTCTGCATGTAAATTGAGTCGTTGCTCATTTTCCTCCCTGCTAAATTAGAATTCAGCTTTCTTCGGTTAGGTTTCCAAACTTCTGGTGTTAATAATTTCTCTCCCATTCTTCCCAGTGTTGAGGGGAGTTGTGACTTAAAAAAAAATCCATTGCTACATTTTCAGTAGAGTGTCAGAAGCATGCAAAATTTGGTGTGTTCAATTTGTCATTTTTACTCATAAGAATGGCTATCATTCCTTATATAATAAAGTGAGATTTGAGTTATAAACCATTAGTTTCTCCATACATTTTTCCCCCAGAAATAAAAAAAAAAGATAGTAGGGGTTCCTAGCGAAACAATCTAAGTACAATGATGAAACCACAGCCGTCGTAGGAACACTACGCTTGTATTGCTGTTGTTGTTGTTGTTGCAGAAGACTCGGACAGGAAAGGAGGAGTCAAAAGTGTAAGTTCACCATGAAGGGGGTCAGCCCGGGTGCTGGATGACCAGAGGTAGACCCGGGCTCCTGAATTTTGGCATATAGATAGAATGGTAGGCAAAAAGGTACATTATCCACACAGACTGACAAATTAAACTGGCAGCCCATAGGCCTTTTTAGTCCACAATCACATTTTAGTTGGCCCATACAGGGGAATCCGGATTTTGAGCTTCTTTGTGACTGTGACCGGCAATCCTGCAGCACCTCAACCAGCAGGAGCTGGGCTGCACCTGCCTATTTAGATGGCACGGTACACATCAGCCCCTATGCCACCTGCCTGGCCTCTAAAGGCATTTGAATTTGCAACTTCTGGGATGTTAAGTTTTTAAAACGTAACAACAACAGCAAAAGCAATCTTATTCATGGCAGAAAAACCCTACTTAAGTCAGAAAGAATTAAAACATTTATTGGGCATAAATATATTACATATACACTACAGATACAGTTAGGTATTACATATAGCATAGTATTTGCAAAATCTATACATTAAAATTGATATGGCAGTTTTAATACAATGCATATGAAATAGTCTAAAATTTACAATACAGGAAAACATATGATTATTTTTTTTTCTCCTAGAGTTGAAAAGCTTGGAATGTATGTCCAACAGTGAGGTAAAACATTTTGTCTTTCAATTTAAAGAATTGTGCAAGGATAACATTCAAACACATTCAATTAGGGCACTTTTCAATTTTGACAGGAATACGGAATTACTGTAGCCAACAAAACATGGTTAGAAAATGCCAACATTTCAAGTTGATAAGAACAAGGCAGATAATATGAAAAAAAATCTTTTAAAAAACTTTTCTTCTTAAATGATTTCTTTGAGGACAAAGGGCAGTTTGCTTCACATGACTGGAATTTCTTGTGCCAGGGGTGGGTTTGACAAATAGAGCATCAGAAAGCTCCTCACTCATTCCTACATATTGCAAAAGGGCAAAGAGATAAGGTTAATATAACACTTTATTTTATTGTTCATGTGTAATGGCAATATATATAGTTATATATCAATATCACATATACATATTTGTGATAGAAAACAGTGCCAGATAGAGTAATAATTTTTTGACCCAAGGGATTATAAGGAATACCAAATAATGGAGAGCAATAAAATAAAGTGCCGACAGCTAGTGTTCCACACACTTCAGCTTTCTGGTGCTTAAACAGATAGTACAAAAAGATCAAATATTCATAGCAATTTTGGCCTAAAGTATTATTTCATTTAAAAAATTTCAACCAACTCAGAGAATTCCTTTATAGCAGCAGTTCTGAAGTGTTTCAAAAAGAGACTTTTTTTTTTCTGCAAACAGGGTTCTTGTACTCAGTTGAATCTTAATTCCTTAAAAAATGTCTTTTCCCCAAAACACCTGCATGAAATTGTGTCAGAAAATGCAGATGCAATGTTAGAGTGGATCATAATACACATTTAAATAGAGGGATGAGATTTGGAAGGCCAGAACTTTGGCAAAAATATATTTACCTTGATGCCATCAGTTTGCAAGGCTAATTAAACTAATTATTATAGTCAATAACAAAATACAGAACTCTCTAGTACTTACTACATCAATATAGGCACACAGAATAATTCATTGATCTTAGCACTTTCTTTCAAGAGATGATTATGGTTTTTTGGGTACATGTAAACGTTTCAATCACTGCTAATGGATTTTTTTCTTTTTTGGCATTTAATGCACTAGATGCTCTTATCTTTAAAAACACAAGAAAATGTCAGAAGATTGATAATACTACAGATGTTGCCAAGAAACAAGACTGACCTAAAATTACAAAAGTATAAAACACAAAAAAATAACATGCTACAAGGGAAAATTAGTACATAAGTACATTTAAAAAATTTTACAATAAATAAAGATTGCACTGTAATTGGCATTTAAAGTACTGTATGCAGAATATAGTATAAATAAACCAAAAACAAAATAATGTTGGTTTCCCCATGACTTTGGTATGGGAATATTGTAAGCTAGTACAGGATACTGCATCTTAAGACAACATAGACCAAGCACAAAATAGCTATGATCAAGAAAAACCAAGTAGCAAAAATATACAAAAACAGAAGCAGGGGGATACACTGTGTCTGTTGCACCCTTTTGGAATATATTTGCACCTCCAACTCTTAAATGTCCCTGAGGTACTCGAACATTATGGACTTCATATAAATAATCCAATGACTTTGGGTTAAAATTGATTATCTCATGACTCAAAATAAACATGCAAGAGTAACACTTTGCACTCCAATAGCACCTGTTGATCAAGGATCTCAAAGCACTTACAAACATTAGAATCCCCATTTTTACTTTATTTTATTTTATTTTTAATGCATGGGAAAACTGAGGCACAGAGAGGTAAAGTGACGTGTTCAGGTCACGCAGCAAGTTAGTGACAGATCCAGGGAGAGAATCTAGGCTCCTTGACCCCCAAACACCCTGTGCTTACCACCAAATACCATCCCCTCTCCACACATGGCCAGGTCAACCCCACAAAAAATAGGAACTACATATTAGATAACTCTCTTTTGGGTTTTATCAATTTTCATCCGCTGTTAGATTAATATTATGTGCACTGAATTAAGGTATTGAAATTCAATCACTTCATTGATACCTCAAAGAACAGCCTAAAGGCAAAAAAATAATGAGCTGATGTGTAAGAAGACTGCTCACAATTAGTGTAGATCGTGGACAATGGGCAGAGGCACTAAACCGTCACCAGTTCTCGTCATATAATTCTGGTCACACATAACAGAATATAATAACTCTAGTGATTAGAAGTAGTTATATACAAGACAAACAAACAAGTTAAAGCAGCTTTTACAACAGCTGAACATGGAAACAACTAACTATTGCACAATGCCCTCGTAAAGTTACTGCTATGAATCGACGTGGTAACATCTACAATGCTCCATAATTTATAGGTGCATTTTGGTTACTTGATTTCTTAGACAGGCAGCTCATAGTGTTAAAATCATAAGAAATACAGATTATTAAAACATTTTAGGTTAAAGTACACATTTTGATTTAAATGAGCTAAACAGTTAAATAACTGAGTGACAAAATGGTTGTTTAGGGCAGCCTTTTCTGAGTGAACACATCTTCCGCATGTTGTTGTCCTGGGTGGTAATACTCCGACGACACTGAAATCCTAGCCCTGTAACTACACACACTGTGATTCACGTTCACAGACATCCATGATCAAGACAGAAGTGACTGGTGAATATAAATTACTAAACTGTAACATGGAAAAAAAAAAATCAAAGGCTTGCAAAAGACATCAGTGAAAACAGAATAAAGGCAAATCTGAAAATTTAAGAGAAAACATAAGAATGCTAGCTTTTGGTATCTGGTTTGCTTTTTTTCTTTTTTTTAAAAAAAAATCCAGTTTAATCTCTTCCTAGTTTTGCATTTCAAAAAGGTGCACCAAAACACTGATATTTTTTTCCTAGCTAAACCTGTAAAACAAGAGAAGTATATAAATCAAAGAACAAAAGGGCTTAAAAAGGGAAGTATCTGAATAAATGTGTGTATTAAAAAGTGTAGCATTAATTAAATTCATACCTCTAGTTTTGTTGGGTTTGTTTACTTCATTAAGAAGTACTGTAATATAAAGGCAAATAAAATGGACAAAGTTGCAAAGCCAACCACAATGAGGGCTGCAAACTGTTCATCAGTAGGCATCATGCTCTTCATTTTGGGATCATCTAAGCTCCCCATGTCCCCTGTAAGCATGACCTCACTTCGTTGTAATACAAAAGCCGCAGAGGGGCTGAAAGCTCCGCTTAGCTCCTGAGAGGTGTCTAAACAGCGACGACACGCACACACGCGGAACCTGTAGTCTGTGTTGGTCTGGAGGCCTGAGATTTGGAATGTGGCTTCTTCTCCCTTGTATACCTTCAAGAAAAGGGAAAGTCCTGGTCAATTAGTTTATAACATCACTGTGATCTCTAAAGCATTGATCATATAACACTGGGGGCCTCGTGGACCCCGCTTGGTTTAAATTATCTCCATAACAACAACAAAAGTTATATAAAAAGGTATTTCTCCCAATCTGTGCTTCATCCATAAAAAAAGGTATTCCAGCCCACTCTGAATAAAACTTAATACAAAATTCAGTGACTCCGATGTTGACAGGAGATAAGGCACTGACTAGAACTGCAGCTGACATAAGTAAGCAAGACACATCTAGCTATATTTTAATAATAATTTAGGCTATAAATCAGAAGATGACAATTCTTACAGAGGGCTCCATGATCTTGGTTCACAGAACAAATTAACATTTTTTAATTTGAAACAATTAAAAAATAATTATTTGTACAAACAATAAAATGCAGTTTCAGTTGGATGATTTTTGACAATTATTGGATACACCATGTTAACACTACCCCATCAAGATATCCCACCTCCAGCCCTAAGAAGTACACAATATTCTGACTTCTAATCCTGTAGTTTTGCCTGTTCTAGAAGTTCATATAAATGGAGTCAAACAATATGCACTCTTGTGTGCCTACAGGATTCATCCATGTTACTGATTCAGTAGGAGTTCCTTTTATTGTGGAGTGGTGTTCCATTGTATGCTTACAAGTCAATTTATCCATTCTTTTTGATGGACATGTGCCTTGTTTCCAGTATGGAGCTTTTACATAACAAGACTGCTATGAACATTTTTGTACAAATCTTTGAGGACTTAAGTTTTTATTTTTCTTGGGCGAATACCTAGAAGTGCTAGGTCATAGGGAAAATCTATATTGAACTTCAGGAGAAACAGTTTCCCCAAGTGATTGTATCACTTTGCACTCCCACCAGCAAAGTATGACTTGAGTTCCAGTTGCTCCACATCCTCACCAACATTTGTCATTGTCAGTCATTTATATTTTAGCCATTCTAGTGGGTGACAATGCTACCTCATTTGCATTTCTCTGATGCCTAATGATGTTTCCCACCTTTTCATGTGCTTATTATTGGACATTCATATACCTTCTCTTGTGAAGAGTATGTTTGAGTCTTTTTGCCTATTTTTAATTTGTTTGCTTTTATTAATTTGTAGGGGCTCTTTATATAATCTGGATATAAGTCCTTTGTCAGATATATGTTGTGAATATTTTCTCCCAGCGTTGTGGCTTGCCTAATTGTTTTCTTCAGAAATTTTTTTGAAGAAGTCCAATTTACCACAAACTAACATTTAAATAATTAAATGGTAAGTGTTTCCTCCCTGTCTGACCAGTCTGTGTTTTTCCATTAAGGATCTGGGATGTTTTCTTCCCCTTTGTTAACTCTAATATAATCATCACGAAGCTTACTATTACAGGGACTTGAAAACTACCAGTTTACTTAGAGATTATCACTCTTGAGTTGACTAAAGCTAATAGGAGACTTTGAGGGAGGAGAAGGGAGGGAAGTCTCACAAGCTTCTTCTATCAAAATGACACCAGTCCTCAAAAAATTTAGAGGAAATGATAATCAGATTAAAATTACATAAAAACTCACAGCTTATATTAGAGTCAATGAATAGAGATAAAAAAGTAGCCGGAACTCAACCAAATGAATAAGAGATTTGCCTGGTGAGTAATTAAGCAACAAAGTAAAATTAACTGAACCCTTTCTACGTTAGTGGCACTGAGGCAGCATCTGTGAAATGCTTAAACATGCCTGGTACATAGTAACTGCACAGTAAAAGTTAGCTATTATTATACATTTAGAACTTAAAAACAACTCCAAATACATTCTTAAAACACAGCAATTAAGGGTGATAGGTATGGGCATTTTCAACCTAGCAACAGGCTACTTTACTAAAGCTGACAATTTTCCCCTTTAATACAAATTCCCTAGAGAATAAAGAGTATATCCAACAATCTCAATTTTGTCTGAAACACTCACCAGCTATTGAGAGATAATGGGAATCTAGAAATGTTTAGTGTTTATAAAGCCTGGTGTATAAACTTCTACCAAGAAATAGGACATTCCACCAGTGAACACAAGTGTACTAGCCACATGTTTCGTGATGGGCAAATTGAATGACAACACAAGGATCTCATGGTTTAGAAAAGGAATCAGAATTCCAATGTTCACCTGATATTTAGCCTTTTTCTTAAGATTTTTCCTCCCTCATTTTCAAACTTTACAAGTAGATTTTAAGTGTCTTATTTATCATACTTTTGGTTAGTGACTAAGCCCCAGAAAACCAATTCTGTTTGTTTCTTATACTTGTCCAGATTCATCATTACTGTTGCTATTCCTTTTGTAAGATTTGAAGCATGTTCCTCCTGGGGAGTTACCCTGTTTCTTTAAAAACTCCATAGTTTTTCACTAAGGTGTGAGCCTTAGTAACCAGAATTACAGACAGAACAGGGCTGGAACAACTAAGAACGAAAGAACTGTGAGAAAACTCCGGTGGTACTGAGCGACCACTCCTTTCTCACTGCTAGTTCTAATGATGAATTAGTTAAATGGTCATTTTACGATGAACTCGTTGTCATGGTGACCGCCCAAACCCACACACCACCAACTATTCAAGAGTTCTGACTATACCATGATGGAACTGTCCATGAATTTCCCAACATGTGGGTGGTCTCAGGAAAACAATGGTGTACGTTTTTTTCCCTTTAAAGAGATCTTTTAATTGTGAATGTTCTTTACTTTCTTAATTTAATTTCTTAAATTTAAATGCTCAAGTTTGTATTTTCTGAGACAAGTCTTTTCTTGGGAACTGTTGGGACCATTCACGGAGGAAATGATTTGCAATCTACGGTACCAGTATGCCAGTCTGATAAAGCAGGCCCCTCCACGCTTGCCATCTGAGCTTTGGTTTCCCTTTCTGCAAAGTCCCAGGCACACAATCCGTTCTGACTCGACGGTGGTGCTAAGTTAACGTTGGGATGTTGACTGAGTTGGAGAAAAAGCCTTACCTGCAAGGTTACCTGCTGCGCCTCTTTTATTGATTCTTTCAGAGGCCAATACCACTTCAAATATTTGTTTACACTCATCAAAAATGAAATATTGTAGCAGTTGGAGCCCTTCTCTTCCTCTGTGCAACCCTGGGGTACTGAGTCTGGTCTGACTTGGACACTGGGAGGCACCGGGCAGACTCTTCTCAAGCTCAGGAACTGGAATCAGGATCCCAGGTCTAACAAGGCTTTGCTCTGCCACTTTGTGAACTCGGGCAGGTCACAGCTTTGAGCCTTAGTTTTCTCATCTTTCATATGGGGATAGTAACAGCACCTAACCTAACTCCAAGCGAGAGAGAGGACTGAATGAGAAACTGTATGAGAAAAATGCTTTGTGAAAGGAATATGCTGGCGATAAAGCAAATTTATCAAATTTAATCCTCCTGATTGCTCTGTCAGGTGAGTATTCCTTCCATTTGAGAGATGAAGAAACAGGTTCAAAGAAGCTGTTACTTTCTTAAGGTCTCACAGCAAATAAGGAGAGTGGTGGACCCAGCTGAGAGCCCTTGAAACTCAAACCACTATGCTCACCACTGGAATGGCCCCCCCCCCGCTTGTTCCATTCCCTTTGGTAGGTAGTGATGCTACCACCACCCACCCTCCACTTTAGTCCTCATCTAATGACAATCATGTGACCCTAGGTTGGCCTCTGACTTTGTCTTCCCACAGGGCACTATCTCCCTGGTGTTTCCATTAAACACCTCCCAGATCACTCTGCCCTCGTTCCTGCTGCCCCAGAAGGAAAGCACTGCCTTCTCTTTATGACGTATGAAAAGCAGCCCCCCACCCAGTTTGCACCAAGCAAAGACTTGGGCAGCATTTCTGTCATGT
This sequence comes from Ceratotherium simum simum, assembly GCF_057802395.1. Lineage (NCBI taxonomy): Eukaryota > Metazoa > Chordata > Mammalia > Perissodactyla > Rhinocerotidae > Ceratotherium > Ceratotherium simum. The sequence goes on from NC_141914.1 coordinate 49,031,001, forward strand.
GGCCTCTTAATGTCTGCCATTAAACAGTGACCTGGTTGCAGAATATCATTTAATAACCTATCCCCACAGAAGTTTTAGAGACTTTTGCAAAGTGGATATAAATGTTCATTATATCTATTTAAATGATTTCTACGGTTTCCAGAATTTGCATGGCTAGATCCTTTTAAGAAAGCTGGCCCAGAAGCATATTTAACTTCCCAGAAACCCAATTCACAGAATCTTGAATACAGATATCATTTATTACTTTTGATGGTACTTCTCAACTCTAACTCCTCGGAGTGAAGATCTCTGAAAAGGTATTTAGAAAGCAAAGGAATGCTACTTTTCTCGTATCATTAGGCAAAAAGCTTTGTGAAGGAAAAATGAGTATCTAATTGAAGGGAACTTCCTTAATGACAAGTCCAATCAAAAGTTAGGCTTTAATTTGTAAATATGTTTTTCTTTTAGCCATTCTTGTCATTTTAATTGGAACACCTCCCCTGTCTTATAAGCATTGCAACACAATGTTAACATTATTTTTAAAAAATATATTTATGATAAATATATTGAGTGTGGGACTGTGTTCTATTATCTCCTTGTCTCCATAGCAACCAGCACAATGGCTTGAACAAAGTAGATGCTCAGTCAATGTTCTCTAATTAGAACCCTCAAATACTCAAGTAGATATTCTCATACCACATTGTTGAAAAGAAGGGATAATCACCAGCAACAAGAAAACGTGAACATTAAGTATTAGAACACACATACAAACCACAGAGGCAATGGGAAAAGTTTAGTACAGGCACAGCCATCATCGTAAAAAAAATGGAACCATTAACAATGGTTAACTTGTTTTCAGTGTATTGATAGAAAATATGGAGTTTCTAATATATTTTAGAAATAGTCAATAATGCTTATTAAGCCTGTTGGATTAATTCTTAACTAAGGAAAAAGTAAAACAATCCCAACCCTCCACTTCCTGAGGATTCTGGTTCCTGAGGTTTGAGAGAACTAATTCGTTTTTGTGTAAATAATCACAGCCACAGGTCACAAAATCAGAAGGTGATCAGGCCTGCCGCACAGCTGTGCCTGCACTGAGGTGACTTTTCCTGGGGCCGTGTGGCTCGCAAGTCAGAGCAGCAGGCCGTGCCTCGTATTCCTTTGTTCTCATTCATTTTGACAGGGGCACCATTATGGGCTTCTCCTCCTGCCTCAACCCAATTTAAAAGGCATAGCTTCATTTAAGATCTTCTTTATTGAAGTAACCAATCATAATATCTCAGTAAGTAATATAAGCAATATTATTTTTACAAAGACTATTTCTGTTCTTGATTTGATGTACAATATATTTTAAAGTAATTCTGACATGTTTATTCCAAACGGGAGGATTTAAAGTAACACCCAGATAACCGAAATGAAGAATCTGGGACCCTTAATTCAGAATAACATGCTTTATAGTTGAAATCCTTTAAACAGAGAGCCTTTTGGGGAGGATCGCTGGAGGCTTGTATCTGGGCCAATGCCAGCATCTCCTTACTGACATTGCCCCTCTCCCAAGAACTGGAAAAGGAGACCTAACCGCACAGCACTGTTATTTACACAGCACCTTCTCATGATGGAATGCATCTGATGCTCACAGTAACCCTGAGTTAGAGGATTAGCATCCTGACTTTTGAAACAAGCTGGCCAAGGCTCTGGGAGGTGAATTAATTCTTCCAATATCACACGACTGTGGGAGGCAGACTTGCCCCCTAGCCCCCAAGCTCAAGAGGGAATCTGCTATCCTGCAGGCGTCCTCCTTGTCCCTGAGCTGAAGAGGACAGGCAAGGGTACTGTTACTGAACTTCTTGGGGGTATGCTGTTTTCACCCCAAGGGGCTGACAAGCTCTGAGAGCACTGAGCACGCTGTTCTGTTATAAACCAGGCATCCTTCACAGTACAAAGCACCTAACAGTTTCTCAATAAACCCGGGGTCCTATACATGGACTCCATGAAATTAAATATAAATTTGTTTCATATGAAACTTTAAATAGATGCATGCATGAGCATTTTTCTGGTATAATGGGTCATGGTCTTAATCAGATACTTAAAGAGACCAGTAAACCTAAAAAAATTAAGAATCAGTAAAATAAATGAGGCTTTTAAATATCTCCATCTTGATCTATTCTTATTTTGTTTTGGATTTGACCCTTTATTCATGCAAAAATAAAAAATTGTTCAGTGAGACAGTCACAGCCTCACCGTTTAATTTCTGCATTAGGGAATGGAATTGAAAGCCATTAAAAAATACATAGGCTCCAAGACTTTCAAATAGTTCTGTTAAGAGAAGACCTTTCCTCACAGGACCTTAGGCGATACCAGGAAGAATCAATACACGTCCAAATACTATATTCTACAAAATGAGACAAAATAAAAATATATTTAAACAGAGATGCCATCAAACTAAACATAAAGTTCCATAAATTTTCAGATGCTTCCAAGGTTTTGTTAATGCAACAAATCTGAGCACCAATACTATTAATGATATGTCACAAATTTTGATTCCAAATAGGTAACAATTTTTTACTTTGTTACCCTTTTCTCATCTTCAATGTTTAAGTATTTTTTGTAAAAATTATTGCTATCTGAATAGAGATATAAATATGAATTACTTTGCTTTACATTCTTATGTATGTACTAAACTGTCTGTGTTACATCTTGTGCAAAACAACAAATCAGTCCCTGCATATATATACAATTTTCATTCTTTTCAAGAATGCTTTTACAATTAAGACTGTTTGAAAAGAAGTTTCAAGCTTCTTGATAAAAGGTTGTGCTTGGAATGTTTATTAAATGGCAGAAAAGCCAAATCAATATATGCATGCATTCTAAGGCAGAGTAAAATTTTAGGTGAAAATGGATTTAATACTTTGTTACGAGATTATTTCATAATTAAAACCAGCTGCTCACCTCACATCATGATAGCTGAATAAAAGAAAGCCGACTAGCTAGAACCAAGGCCAAGTGAAAGTCAATGTTTCAAGTAGAACATCAGAAAAAGCTCTGGCCCTTGCCACATGTTGCCTGTAAAAATAAGCTTGGGGAGCAGGACATCCTCCTATTACGGGTGATATTTTACCTAAGTTACAAACATCACTTCTAAATCCACTTCCCACCGCAAGTATAAATAACCCTGTTCCTTTGAAACTGCCTCTTTCATGCATGCAAGAAACATTTATGGAGTGCCTAACTATATGCCAGTCCTGGGAAAATAAAAATGAATAACAGAAGCCCACACACTAGTGGGCCCTGTCTGATTAGTGCTCTAATTGAGGTGTACACAGTGCTCCCTAAGAGCCTGCAGCTCTGCCGTGGTGCATCTCAGCCATGGCTGCCTCTCATCTTCTTGTGCTTTGCCTCTGTGAATTCAAAGCCTGTTATCTCTGCACTATAATTATTTTAACCATTACTCTGCACACATAATATAAATAGCTTTCATTCCCTATCTCATGTCCACAACAAGTGAATGAAATACTCAAAACATCATGTTTAAGTTAATGCGTATTGAATAGAGAGAAGCAAAAAACTCAGTACAAATTGTCCCTGACTCGATGTGGCTTTTCATGTACCACTACCCACCTTAATCATTTCTCGGTAAATGTAGGAAACACATGGTTATGTGAAGAACACTAATCCCTATCTACTGAGCCTGCCTGTTCCACTGTGTTTTCACCTATTTTCAACAAGAAATTCTTGTTTGTAACTTCACAATAAGAAATATATTCTGGGGCATACATGTGATTGCATATTATTAGTATTTAAATGTCCATGGGTCTAAATACAGAACATTAAACAAATAGTAGATTCAAAACAGCCAATCTACCAATAAAATCTAAATTACTGAATGGATTTACCTATATTTTAGCAATGCCTGACATGAATAGATATTAAATAACGCTGCTTTTTCAATGTAAAACAGCAATCACTGTGCTTTGAGAAGCAGAACATTTTTCCAAGAATAGGTGGAAAAGCACGGTACGTGGAATAAAAGGTTTTTAAAATACAATGACAAGTGTGTGATGAATTGGGAAATGAATTATTGTTGTGTCAAATGATATGTCGTGAAATGTTCTAACATTTCATCTTTTAACCATTTTTACATTGCTATGGAACAGGAAAATGCTACTGGTATTAAAGATGACTAAGTCTAGTGGGGAAAATCCTCTGCTCTCTATTTAAGTTGTGACCCTGAAACCAACCATATCTTTTTGGTAAGCGGAAACAATTCCACACGTAAGGTTATTTACACATGTAAGGTTACTATACAGAATGAGATTGGAAACCGAAAGGAAATAGTTTTTGCTCTTATTTAAGAGGAATGATGGAAACTTCGGTGACAATAGCCACTGATGTTAATCAATACTGGTGGATGTCATAGTTAAAACACAGTTTTTGCAAAATGTGCTTCAAGTAATTCATTCTTTTATCTGACACTTCATAACAAAGTACAGTGAAATGTACCAAAATTTTCTTTGATTCACTTTATACATTTTTATTTTCAAGTATTCTTTATTATTACATAAGGAACATCAACCAGCAATTTAACAAAAACCCTGAGTCAAATTATTTTCTACTTGTTTTGTGTATCTGAAGCCTCAAGAGCTGAATAAAAAAGTCTTCACAAATTATGCTCATGTTTGAGAAGACAGGTGGCATTTATCTCCAGCTTTCTGAATTCAATATAAATCTATGCCCCTATTAAAAGTGCTGGTAAGGGGCCGGCCCCGTGGCTTAGCGGTTAAGTGCACACGCTCCGCTACTGGCGGCCCGGGTTCGCATTCCGGGTGTGCACCGACGCACCGCTTCTCCGGCCATGCTGAGGCCACGTCCCACGTACAGCAACTAGAAGGATGTGCAGCTATGACATACAACTATCTACTGGGGCTTTGGGGGAAAAAAATAAAATAAAATTAAATTCTCATTAGCTTATTAACCTTTAAAAAAAAAAAAAAAAAGTGCTGGTAAGGAATGGGTCTCAGCTTTCCTAATGGAGTAACAGTATTCTATCTTGATTTCACATAAACAGTTATTAAGTTCCTGGGAACATTACAGAAACCTACAGAGTATTGGAATCTATAATAGCCAGTGACCAATAACGTGTGGCTTTGGAAGAATAAGGATCAAAAAGGGGTGTGACAAATGATAAAACCAAATTCTTCATCTGGCTATATTCCAATTATATTCTCTCTTGCGTGGGTTTATCAAGTGATCTGTTAATAGTCTTGCTGCTCAAATTATGGTCCACAGACCAGCAACATCAGCATCACCTGGGAGCTTGAACCCTCACCCCAGACCTACTGAATCAGAATCTGCATCTTAACACGTTCCCAGGTGATTCCCATGCACATTCAAGTGTGACAAGCAGTGACCCAGAGCTTCTGACTCACAGGCCTCAAGAGCTGATAGGTCATATTTCTTATCCTTCCATTATAACTTCTACAAAAAAGGCAGACAGGACATAGCCTTCAGTAGTGAGGTTGAGACTACTTCCCCTCTACAGTAAAACCATTAACACTTTAGTTTTCAATCACATATAGACTCGATATTTGCGAACAGCACTGCCAATATCAAACATAAATACAGAACTTAAAACTCTTTACAAGGCAAGATGATGCTTGGGAACTACAAATTTAAGATGAATACCACCACACACAAAATAAAATGTAAACTAGGGCTTATGTACCCTAAAGAACTAGGTAATGGGTATATGTTGGGCAGTTTCTATGACTGATTTTAAGAAAAATGTAGCTCACTGGTCACTGAATCATGCATGGAAACACGCCGAGGCAAGTAGACAGCCCAACTCTGATGAGCCACACAGGTCCATGCACACTGGGTCTTACCTGTTTGTACTCAGATTCTCTTCCAACCAATACCTGCAGAATGTAGTTGACAGGGTCACCTTTCATTGGTGGTACCGTCTCCCATAAAATTTCACATGAATTTCCTTCCAACTGTGTTACTCGAGGTGCTGAAATACAAAATCCATACATCCTAGCTCAAAATTCAAAGTATCACATTAACAGTCAACAGTTTAGTAATATTAGCAAGAGAACACTTGTGCCGCCCTGAGAGGGGAGTTTACTTGCCCAGCCTCCTATAAAATCAGCAGGACACTCTTACTCAGGGAAGATACTCCATGATTAGCAGCCATTGGTGAAAAACCCTTTGCTCATTATTCTATTAATAACTGCTTGGACTAGGTCGCATTTTTGTTATTTTTTCGATGGCTACTAACACCTTCTATGATTAGGCCCTGTGCTAGGTACTTGGGGGAATGCAAAAATAGGTACGACAAACCCTGCTTTCGAGGAAATTAAGATCTAGTTGAGGGAAGGAGAGAGCAAGGTATGAGACAATTACAGAAAGAAACATAATATAATGCAGATTAAATGAGGTATAAACAAAATGTTAGGGAGTTCCAGGGGAGGAAAGTCATGTGTGCATGAGTCTAAGGAAGGTCTGAGGAACACGTGACATTTGAGGTAAATCCCAGAGAACGGGCACAGTGCGAGCTGTTAAAAATTAAGTTATCTTGGTGGCATAGTGGTTAAGTTCACACGCTCCACTTCAGTGGCCCAGGTTTCGCAGGTTTGGATCCCGGGCATGGACCTATGCACTGCCTGACAAGCCATGCTGTGGCAGGCGTCCCACATATAAAGTAGAGGAAGATGGGCACAGATGTCAGCTCAGGGCCAATCTTCCTCAGCAAAAAGAGGAGGATTAGCAAGAGATGTTAGCTCAGGGCTAATCTTCCTCACCAAAAATAATTTAAAAATTTTTATAAAAAATAAAAATTGTTATATTTATATTTTTTAGTTTATTTCTCACCTACTAGACTCATCATTCTGGTTTAAAGCTAAATTATATTAGTTTGTAGTAAAGCACTTAAAATGTTATAAAATTTTAAAATATATTCTCATAGCTTATAGGATATTTCTACAGCTTAATTCAGTATCTGCTATTTTTCTCTTTTGTAACTAGAATGTATAACTCCTCTCTCCAAACGTCCTCCTTCTTTAATTTCTAATTACTTGAAATTAATTCTTTAGAAGCAGTTGTTTCTATTTGCAATTCTGTACAATACCGTTTCAGGAAAATAAAGGTTTTCTTAAAAAAAAAATTTGGAATTAGTTGGCCAAAACTCCAAGCAATTTATGGAAAAACTAAATAAGGAATCTTATCAGACTAAACAGTTCTCCAGCTAAGACAACAATTTCCTGAGTCTAAGAAGAAGAGGATCTGATCACGTGGCAGTGGGAAGAAACTGTCCTTCCGAAGTAATGTACCATGAAATGCAAGTGCTATTAATTCAGTGTTCTAGTTTCCACGAAACGAATCTCCACCAACAGTCACTTTGAGAGGCAAAGTTAGTGCCAGAAAGACCTTGAAGTTTGCTAATTGCTGAATATGGCAAACCTTGTCAGAACAAACCCATCTGTCACAGTGTGTTCAGGAATCTCTTCTGTCACACTGAAGGGCGAGGCTGTACCAAAGGGCCAGGCACTTACTGCCCAAGTGACCCAGCAAGGTCTAGCATGTGTATACCCATTTCTACCAGCTTCTTAGTCACATTAAGAAGCAACTGCTCAAGAGCTTCTGGACTGCTGAGGGGCAGGGAAGCAGAGGGAAGGTATTTACCATACAGTACCCTGGGAGGAGCTATGGGAAACCTTCACAGAATCCAAGCCAGATCCTGACCCCGATCCTGGAGGCCCCTCACCCTCCTGTAAGGTACTCTGGGCCCTGGTGGTAGCTGATACGGCTCCTCCATGTAGAAGCAGTAAGTCAAATGGCCTTGCTCCTGGGGCCACATGCAGAGAGGACCTTTTTTACAGGTTGTGCTCACCTCCCGAGCCACCCAAATAATACAGCAAACCCTCACTTTACCCATGTAAAATCTGGTTCAGGTGGGCTGCTTGCTATCTGTCAGCCTCAGGGTCACTTTGGGAAGCAGCTGGATAAAATCACCAGTGCTGCCCATCCCCACAAGATAGGCAGCGGGGACCTTCACAAGAATCACGCTACTGGGGACAGAAGGGGTACAGGCTCAGGAGTCCATGAGGGGCTGGGCCTAGGTTCGGTGCTGGGCAGGAAGGGCTGAGCCAGCTGTGCAGAAGGCATAACTCTGAGGCTGGAAACAGGAGATGAGGGCTCGGCAGACCCGATAGAAGGAGAACCTGGGTGGAGAGGCTTGTGCTCATTCCCCGATTCCATGAAGGGAGTAAACTAGTCACTCACAAGACTCAAGACAAATACCCAAGGAGATGAGAACAGGCCACTGCTGCAGCTTTCTGAAGGCATCTCTCCACAGTGAGAGCTGTGGGCCAGAGGAACAGGCTGCCGAAGTTGCCTACATCAGTCTCTAATCTCTAGGCACCAACGCCACCCAAAGATGAATGCCAACTTCTGCTCCTCCTGAATGTCTCTGGCAAGGGAGATTCTCAAACCTTCTGTGGTAAACTGTCATAAGTGCTATAACACCAGGAATATACCTGCATTTCTAACCCCAAGTCTGTCACTTGGGTCGGTTTCTTGTCTTTGTCCCTCTATCCACTGTGGGGATAAGACTGTCTCACTATTAAATTATTTATAATAATTATTTATAAATACTTGAGAAAAGTCATTATCAGTAGGCCCTCTCCTTTAATTTAGAAAGTTCTTTTGATTCTATCTTGCTGATATTAGAAATATTAGAAGAGTATATTCATTTAAGGTCAGAATCGAGCCTTTTACTCTAAATCCCAACGTTTCCTTACTCTCACAGAAGAGCTGCCAGAATATGCTGTCTACAAACCTTTGATGGTGGGGGGGACACTCTTGGTTGTGCTGAAGGTGTAGGTTTCCGAGAACGGTCCTTCCCCAGCCTCGCTTGCTGCCTGGATTCTGAAGGAGTAACATGTGAATTCTGTCAGTCTCTGGACCTTGTAGGTGTGGCTGGGTCCTCTGTAGATTGAAATAAACCTAGAGGAGGGACCAGACAGAATCTATTAGCCGCCTGAAATTAATTATGATACAAACTAGTGGAGCAGACTGGGCCAACTTGGTAAATGCTTTTCATACAGTCTGAATTAATCACCCAGTTGCTATGTTATGGTTAAGTTTAATGTCTAATATATGTTTACATAAAAGACAAATGCAAATTTAAGCACATATAAAGCTTAGAATGAGATCCCTTTAAATATGGTATAGATTCTAGAAACAGCAGTTGTTCATGCTTTTATTTACTAATAAAAAAACAAATTTCAAATTTTTCATAATGGTCATATCTACATAATCTAATACTATTAACTTAGCTTCTACTATGTTCTAGGCTATGGAGTTAATGTTAATTGAGCACCCGAGAAATACAACGTCCTCTTTACCCGAATTTTCCGAATAAATGTGGTTTAGCTAGAAAATTCTTAATTTAACTCTTATCTTTCCAAGAGCTTTCAAAGCCCCTTTCCCAAACTAGTAAGAAGACATTTAGGATTACAGATCTTTGAGAAAATAAGTAAAGAGAAAAAAAAATTACTTTGCTCAGAATCATCTATTAGGTTAATCAAAATAACAGGAAAACAGCACAGGTGAGCTGGACAGCTTAGACTGGCAGTTCCTGGATCCTCCTCCCATCTGAACCAGGACTCTTTTGTACTTCTCTGCTAACTAATATGTCCATGAGACTTAACCATAGAAGGCATGAAGATAAAAAATAAGGCCTTATATTTCAAGTATTTTCCCTTAGGATCTTGAAAAATTAATATTTTCAAAGTGAAACAGGATATTTAGAACGACAATATACTGTCATCATTCATCTTTTTATGTCATTTCCAAAATTGTACAGTTAACTATAACTTCTCATAAGCTATCCAAGATCTTTAGCAGATACAGGATCTGAATCCTGCTGGTCCAGAGACACTTTGAGACCCACTGCATGAGTTAGTCCTACCACACTGCCTTGTTCCTACACAGGCCAGTCGGTTCTCCCAATTTCCAGTGCCTCGTCACAGCATCTGAGGACAATCCGCTGTCTTCAGATCCTGCTGGAAGGCGGTCAATGATATACTCACAATTCAAAATGTCTGACTCTTAGGCCAATTTGGCATAAGGGGTGAGCAGAATTTATGCATTCATTTAGCAAACATTTCTTGAACATCTGTGGTGTGTTAGGCTCTGTGGATTCAAAGATGAATAAGACCTAATAGTGTGGGTTACCTGGTCCTGTTGTGGGCAGGCTTTTTGGGAGAGCAGCAGCTCTTTCGTGTGCTAGAGAACAGTCCCTCTGGATGGATAGAGATTAAACAACTTGCTTACAAAATCTGTCAGAGTCAACGCTTCCTTTAAAATATCCATGTGTTTATCAGCCTTTGCAATTGAATTCCTGAGCCCCTGTTATTTCACCTACTTAATGTTCCTTCTGCTTTGCTGTGTAAGGAAGCATCTTCTACTGAATGCTGAACATTTTTATTTCAGGGAAAGCCAGAGTCCAGGCTGAAACCCACAAATACCATGGGAACCTATCTAGTGCTCTTGACACACCACCACCTTAATGAAGACACCCTTGCTAATGCCAGAGGCAAACAGCCATTTATTAACTCAGCCTCACCTGGGCTAGAATCTCTAACTGGAGTAATTGTCCTTAATTATACCACAAAATGGAAGTCATAGTTTAAGTAGTAAAAGTGTCACATCTTCATTACAAACCAGCAACAAAGCCTGTTTTTTTGTGTGTGTGCGTGAGGAAGATCAGTCCTGAGCTAACATCCATGCCAATCCTCCTCTTTTTGCTGAGGAAGACCGGCTCTGAGCTAACATCCATGCCGATCTTCCTCCACCTTATGTGGGACACCGCCACAGCATGGCTTGACAAGCAGTGTGTTGGTGCGCGCCTGGGATCCAAACCCAGGCCGCCAGCAGTGGAGCAACGCCTGGTTTTTAAAGGAGTTTGCAGAGGACTACTAGCACAGCACTGCTTGCCCTGTGCCCTGCTCCAAGGAGAGTGTTTCCTTTTGAAAATAAGTTCAATATGCCTATGCAGGCAGGACCACTCGCGGTCACATTTACGGAAGCAGATTCAGGCTCTAATTCTGTAGAGCCACCTAAACAGAGCAAACAGCATACATATCAATTTTCAAGAATATCAAAATCTGCTGTTTCTAGAGGAGCTATCTTGTTCCTTTAACTTGCCTTGCTCTTGTGCCACAGCATTTTATTAATCTTTTAAAATTGATTCCTATTTATAAAAAGCACCGTGGAAACAGGTGATAGTAACAAGGAACTTTAAAATTTTGCCATTAGGGCATTTGTCTGTGTCTGGGGATAGTGTTACTTAGAAATACAAGAAAGGCTACATTTGTTTCTAGAAAAAAGCTGGAGTGACTGAAGCTTCTGAAGGAGGCATTTGCTCAGAGGATTTCAGGTTCAAGTTTAATCACCTTGCATTCAGGGAAGGTGGGTTCAGGCAGCTGCAGGAGGCCCACCCTGCGGCTGGAATTTCCCTTGGACAGGAAGTTAGGAATTGGCAGCCTGGTGCTCCCAGCAGAAGAGTGCTGAGAACAGGAGGGAAAGGCGTAGCTCTTCCCCCTCCAGTCTTTTCTAGAATAAGTGTGTGTCTGACCAGTCCTTTAATTTAGCCCACTGTCTACTCTGGCAATAATAAATCATGAGCTGCTTGCTGCTCTGACGAAAGCTGTCACTGCTTTGTCTGACCTCCTTACCCCCCACAAAAGGCATGGGGAGAAATTCTTGGGGGAAGGAGAGTTCTCTTATTTTGTTCTCAAAATGTCTATGAGAATAGCCAAAATGTATAGTGGCCAATTCCTATGTCACGTAATTAACTAGGTACAGAGCCCTCAAGAGGTGGAGGGAAGGTGATGGGTATGACACAGGCTCCCTCCTGAGTAAAAGAGGCATGGGGGTGGGGAGCAGAGACATCCGGAATCCTAAGAGTTTGGGGAGAAACATTCCAAGACAGCCAACATCAACGGTGTCACTCCCACACCAAATGCCCACCTAGAGAAACAGATGTACTGTGTCCTCCTGGGGCCCGCATCCTCAGGTGGACACACAGGCCCAAGGTCAGAAGGAGCTGAGCATAAAGCAAGACAGTTGTACCCACTGCCTTCTGAGGACCTTCCCCTAATCCTCTCGCCCTGATGTGTGACCGAGAGCTGCAGGAGCCATTAGACAGAGACAGCAAGTCTGCACGTTGTGTAAAAGCTCACACTTTTCTCACTTGAAAAGTTTCCCCTCCCTCTGCTTCTTAAGGAAGCAAAAGAGGTAACAGCAGAAGGAAAACTGCACGAGTAAGACTGTGAGGTGACAGACGTGAGAGAAACTCAGTATTAATACTTTTTATAATATAGAAATCATTTATCATAGTTATTTCTAATTTCATGTTTACTCTTTTAACAAAGAAATTTATTAAATGCATAAGTATACAGATTCTAGTTCAACTCAACATACAAGTCAGTTTATCAATCAGAAAATCCTTCATAAAATTTCACCTGCCAATTTTAGGTTTCTGAAAATATGACCTTCATACGATAATAGCCAGTTTAGCACTTTCAGTCTAATTTTAAGGGTTTCAAGGGTTTTAATTTTGAAAACTTTAAGGGGTAACACTGGTTGTATGTTTCTCTACACCCCTCTGGGTACTTGATACGCTCTCAGTAAATGTGGGTCCTGCAACCAGAATTGCACTGCAGACTACAAGACACTGGCACCTTATTCAGCCTCTTGGTGCCCGTTTTCTCCCCTGTCAATAAAGATGATCACAGAAGCTGCTGCTGTGAGGTTTAAATGCTTAATAAAACAGAAGTGCTTAGAACAGTCCTGACATACAATAATCGCTCAATATGTGTTAGTTTTACAGTCATGTGTCAATGATGGGGATATGCTCTGAGAAAGGCGTTGTTAGGTGATTTTGTCACTGTGTGAACATGATAGAGTATACTGAAGGGGCCCAAATTTGCCACTTGAAAATGTCTCTTTAACATGAGGATTATTCTAGGCTGATTATTTTTTTAATTTTTTGGTGAGGAACATTAGCCCTGAGCTAACATCTGTTGCCAATTGTCCTCTTTTTGCTGAAGAAGATTGGCCCTGGGCTAACATCTGTGCCCATCTTCCTAAACTTTATATGTGGGACGCCTGCCACAGCATGGTTTCATAAGCAGTGCATAGGCCCACACCCGGGATCTGGACCTGTGGACCCTAGGCAGCCGACGTGGAACCCATGAACTTAACCACTACGCCACTGGGCCGGCCTAGGCTGATTATTTTTAAGAAGCAAAAGCCTCAGAAAGTTTTTCTTGTTACCTCCCCCTTAACTGTCTAAAAGAATTCAGATTAAAAAAAAAGCCTGTCCTCAAGAAGCAAGCTATCACCTTAGCATAACGTGAACTGGGTGGTGGATGGGGAGGAACCTAGAAAAGCCTGTTTGTTGGACTCCCTCTATGTTCTTCTGTTTCTGTGTGGCCAAACACTTGTTGTCCAAAGGTTTGCTCCTTTTCACCTACCTGTGAATTGCCTTCCTTCCTTTTGAAGTCCCTGACTATCCCCACCCCTAACATCTTCTTTTGTCTTTAGCTGAGGATGGTATTTAAGGTGAGGGATTCAGCCATTTTGGCAAGTTACTCAGTTTTCCTAGGTTTCTCTCACGTATACCTATTATTAATCTTTTGTTTATTTTTCTCCTGCTAACCTGTCTCATGTCAATTTAATTCTTAGACCAGCCAGAAGAACCTAGAAGGGTAGAGGAAAAGTTTTTCCTTCCCTACAATATTTATGCAAACCTACATGGTGTAGCCTACTGCACACCTAGGCTATATGGTACTAATCTTATGGGACCACCATTGTATGTGTGGTCTGTCGTCATGCAGCACATGACTGTAATCACCTTATAATACTGAGAAGACAGAATTTTAAGGAAGAAACCCCACTCTCCCTTCTGAGAGACCATCTACATCACTGTCGGCTAACACTGAGGTTATTTTCTTTTCTCCAGGGTAGAAAGTCAGCTGTGAGGAAAGAGGCTGCCCTGCAGACCAGGCCCTGGCAACAGCCCCAGACATCAGCCGTGGGGCCCCGTAGGCGAGGCCATTTACCCTCTCACACTGGGACCGTCAGTGAAGCAGAGGCAAGAGTAACTCCCCCCTGTGGTGGGATTCAGTTTGATAGCTCATGTAAAAGCCCCAGTCCCCACACAGAGTAGGCCTCAAATAAAAGTCTTTGATCCTAAATTTCTTTCTGTATATGCTGACAGTAACTCCTGTTTCAAACAATAAAGGCCAACCAAAAGAAAATAAAAAACACGCAAGCCAACACAAAAAGAATAGTTTCCCTCTTTCACCCCAAATCTGTAATTATTTTCCATCATTCCAAGAGGCAGAAGAAGAAAGAATCTTCTTTCTTCCGAGCCACTGATTTATGCTAGTTGCACGGTGGCCTCTCTAGGAGGCTCCATAAGTTAACACCCTGTGGCTTGAACCACTTGGCGAGAGATTAAAAATATTCATCAAATATTTGTTTTACAAAGACCAACTTAATTTTTTCTCTCTTCTAAATCTTTATTTTATTAAGACCAACTTCATTGTAAAATTCATTCATTAGTAAGCCAGAGGCCTTTGCTGAGAGAATTAAATACGCTATTCGTCCTAAGACACGATTGAGGACTCGGCATTTTAAATGAACCAAGGACTCAGAGCTTAGAGCGTGGCTTCGCCATGAAGAGGAGGGCAGCAGCCATTCAGCCTTCCTGACCCCTCCCCTCCCCCTTATATTTAGAGCACCCAGGTCAGTGCGTGGACCCCACCCATGTTCAAGCACCACAGGCCCCGGAACGTGAGTCACAGCCAGAGGCCGACAGCAGTCCTGTTGTCTTGACGGCCCTGACCCATACTACTTGAGTGTGCGTGGCCCCAAGCCTGGGGCAAGGGAGGAGATCCCTAGATGGGAAGAAATCAACTGGGAATGGGGAGGACCTAGAGCAGCTGAGATGCCCACATAGCCAGCAGGAGATGGTAAAAAAAAACTCTCATGGAGACCTCAATCCCTTGATTTCTGAGGGTGGGTGTGGCCCTGGCAACAAGGGACGCACTGTGTGGGGAGTCTGCTTTCCCTGGCCGCTCCCCTGGTCTGTGGTGCCTGTAAAGATTGGGCTGCCCTTCCCTTCTCCCTGCCTCCCCCACTGTTGGCGGGAAGTGGTGGGGCACAGCGACTTGGACCCAGGAAGACTGAACACGAATCTCAGCTCTGCCCCTTACTGCTAGATCACTCACCCCTGCTGAGCGTCAGTTTCTCCCATCTGCAAAACAGAGACATGATCCACCACACAGGTTGTTTTACAAGTCAGTGCAGAAACGGGGGTGAAAAGCTCAGCACCGAGCCCAAACATAGCACGAGTTCAATCCATGGTATCAGTGACTCCAGACTCTGTACCAGGACTGCCACAGGTCGCCCAGTCAGGCTGAGGTGTCCCGAGGACCACCGCGGCTCTCAACTCCTGCCACGCAGGCGTCTCTCCAGGTTACTGGGGCCATTACTGGCTTACGTCCCAGCAGGAATAGGTCCATCTGAATCTGTGATGTTCAGCTGCATTTGTTACGGCCTGTGCTAGACATACAATTCTCCCCAAAATGAGTTAATCTGGTGACCAAGGAGTAAAAATGAAATGTTCACTCTGTTATTTTTATTACATGAAAGCTCTTGTGCCACAAAAACACAATGAAATAAATATGTATAACAGGTGGCATGGTTCCTGAAATGTAGTACACGCTCAACAAAGTCACTAAGTTTAATATCAATTCAGGTTGAAGCTTACGTAGCCACAGGGGTCCCCTGTGGTATCACAGCTCCTTAGATGTCACCCTGGAACCCTGGGCCCACACTGGCAGTGCCTCTGAGGGGTCTTCTACTCCATCCTCAATCCCTGCTGCTCATGGCCACATATCTTTGGAGGCATCAGCCCCATGACCCAGGGCTCCTATAAGACCAACTAAGGGGACAGGTGTGGAAACACTTATGGGCTCCACCGTGGTCCTGCCCCATTGGTGCAGGGGCTGAAGGTACAGTGGGTAATCACAATCCTTGCAGTCAGCAGACTTGAGTTTGAGTTCAAGTTCAACAGCCTGGTGATCCTGGGTTCTATAGCCAGGTAAGCTGTTTCCTCCTTTGTAAGATGGGTGTAATAGTGCCTGCTCCTCAGAGGGTTGTTGTGAGAATCAAATGGGACAACGCAGAGAGAATCCATTACAAAATGCCTAGCACTTGTGAATGCTTGATAAATATTAGCTGTTATTGTTAATAATACTAATGTTATTAATAACAAAGCACCAAGGTTCATGAATGATTTACCTCATTTCTCAATGGTGGAGAAGCCTGAAGCATGTCCCCAGAGTGGCATCCCTCTCACTCACATTCCCTCAGGCTTTCCTGAGGTGGAGAGAAAGCTGTGCATGTGAGTATCACCCACCTCGTCCTGGTGGACCCAGGCCAAGACCTGCTGCTGAAATCAGATGAAGATGGGAGCAGCAGGTCCTACATAAGAGCTGCCTATTAATGGAAATTTGGGCATTTTTACTTAGGGAAAGGAAAAATGGGGGGGTGGGAAATGCTGTCTTGTGCTAAAAATATTTACTTGGAAGGGGAAATACAAACAAGGTAGAAGGTTGGGTGGGTCACTGCGAGTTTACAGCCTAAAGGAACTCTTTATGGCTCTGCCCCAACCTGCTTCAGTTTTCATTATGTCGTCTTGAAACTAAACACTTCAACGGTAATGAGCACACATGGGTTTAAATGCTGGCAATTTATCAGCGATTTTAAAAAATGTTCTATGTATCTGTGAATACAAAATGATTCTGCTTATTCTGCTAGCCTGTCAGAGTACTGCCTGGGGGTACAAAGACGTACAGAGACCCTGGATACAACGCGGAGTCTATCACCTTCACTATGGATGTGAACAAGTGGATGACTCTCCAGGTTGAGTCCAGACATTCTCCATAATAGTAAATATCTTATTCACCTGGCAGGAATTTTTACGAGATCCAAATGAAAGGACCAAGTAATACCTTTAACCTCAGTATTTTAGGCTTAACATTATGAAAGATGCTTTTTTTGCACTAATATGCAACTGCAGGAAGAAACTCAGACATGTTACATCTTTAGATGTTTATTTTAAATCATTTCAGAGGAAAATGATGATATATAAAGAATTTAATTTTAAAATCTGTTTCCTTAAAACAGTTTTGTTTCAAAAGAAACATCCAAGAATGCTCTGGATGGCTTATAACTTAAATTCGCAGTAGGAAATAAGAGAGCATGCTAAGGTTTTTGTGTTTACCACCTTGTTGCTATCTTATAATCCCTAGGCCCACTACAGGCCAACAGCAGCCCATTAACATTAACTCCTCAGAATGATCTAACCTGCCGACCTAAAATGACCTAGTCTACTAAAGGCTGCAAATGGCACATTTCAAAACATGTTTCACAATATCACAAATCAACAGCTGTTAGGAAGCTCAGTACAGCTCTATTCCTTAACAATGACATGTCATTGCCTTTATTTTTTTCTTAATTTCCTGGGCTCCATGGATTGTGTGTATGAATTTCTAAGTTACTAAAGTGATGTTTGGGAGTGGAGGATGTTCAAAACAGGAATGGATAGTATGTGCCCTCATGCCACACAAAACACCAAGTCCTGTCATGGCTATGCAGAAGCAGAGGGAAGCAGATGGGAGCAGATGGCATCATGTGGGGCACCTGAGGCAGGGAAGGTACATTTCCTAAACTGGTTTTGATGTTGGTGCGAGTCCCCGTCTACAGACTGAGCACGGAAGTGCCAAGAGTGATTTCCAAAAGACCACTGAGGAAAGGAGTTAATTGCCTGCCCCTATGTCCCCAGCTGCATATGGAACTTCTGGCTTGTGAGCAATCAGGCTGCAATACTTTTTGGTTATGTTCCTTTTTATGCCCCTTTTCTAAGAAATAAAATGTCACTATAGCTACTGATGAAACTCTTTAGCCTTATGCAAAAATATGAATAATTGCACATTACTCAGCCATATGATCTGAGCAATATAAGCAGGAGTGTGTTCTATAAGAGGCATACCTAGAGAAAGTACACTTCTCCTGTAGTGCTCATATACCCTGGCCACTTTTATTAGTTGCCTAGTATCTATTTTTTCAGGGTCCCTTTATGCAGATTATTTTCTGTCCCTCTCTAACAATCAACAGGCAGTCATACTGTACACATTACAAAGCCCCTCCGATTTTGCTGGCTGAAGGGAAAGTGTCCTGGGCATAAGGGCAGAGTTAATGGAGAGCAAGTGGTAATTACCCACTATTGGAGCCCTCTCCCCCATTCCCATTTTGCTGGAGCCTTGCTTTAAAATACACTGGCTATCTGACTAAACCTGAACAACAGATTAACCGTTAGTGCATTCCTGGAACTTAAGTTCCTCTCGCCTCAGTGCTGCGTACAATTATTGGGAACATGGACCCAGGAGGGTGAGGACGAGAATCAACATCAACTCAAATTCTGTTATGGTAGCATAACATTTCATTCCAATAACACAGACAAATGCATCTTCAAAATTATCAGTACAGAATTACAATCCTAAAATGCATGAGCTGATCTTGTTATTCTAATCTCTGTATTAGGTTAACAAAGCATTATGAAAATGTTTACTTTGGGTATATATATATTTCTTGCATACAGAGGAACCAAAGACATTCAGATCTTCTGTGCCAGATCTGCTAAGAATAATAGCTTAATCACTCTTTGGCTGAACTAATGTAATTTTTGTTTTTCTGTTGAAATTAAATAAAATCTCTTGTGCTGTCTGTTCATTGTTTCATGTTAATTTATTTTCCCAGCAAGAAAAGCTCCTATAGGTAGGTCACATACCTCATGAGACCTAGGCACATTGTAGTAATTCAAGAAAAAACTGCTGATTGAATGATCATAATCTAATTGCTAGAAATAAACTTAGTCCTATAAATATAAAGCATTGCTTTGAGGCTGCTATATAAACATGAGTCATAGTCAGTGACCTTGGACTGGGAACCTTGGGGATCAAAAGCCCATTCAATATATGGGAAACATATGTCCTGTTCAAGGGGAAAAAAACTTTCAACATAGCAAGTCCAGGTGATCCAGAAGCATTCTACATTGATTTACCTTGAGGCAAGAATTTGGGCAAGATGCCCTTTTGGGATCCCTTCTATTTACATGAAATAGCCCCAAACTTTAAAAAAGATACACGTGTAAAAGTACTAGAATAAAAGAGGCATTTCCTTGGAAAAACAGCCAGGGCACGTTGCTGTGCTTTGGAGACTGTATTGGATGGTTTCCATCCAATCCTGAGTCCTTATCACTAGTCTCCATCCTAAGGCTCTCTTGCATGAGATTATAAGATTGGGACCCTTTTAAGACTCACCCAACCTGTTACCTTCCTTGAGAAGCCTTGTCTGTTCATTGAATTTTAAGCCTACAAAGAAGCCATTCTTCTATCCTCCTATACTCTGTACATATGTCAATCTTTAAGCCTTTCACATCAAGATTTGCTTGAATGTATCTGTGTCTTCTACCTATCCCCCAGCAGACTGTGTGCTCCTCAAGGGCAGGGAACTATCTTGGTCATCTTTGTTTGTCCAATACTTAAGCATTGTTCCTTTCTTTGCATATATAAACCTCCTGATAATCATAAGTTAAAATCAAGTCAACTTATCAAAAACAACATATTTGTTCACCTGGATGGTATAAGGCTTTGGTAGAAATCCTATCATGAAAGAAAATATTTCACTTTTTATTCAAGAACTAAATAATGTAGATACAAGTTCTAAGCCTGGCACTTTGTAGGTGCTCAATAAATAGAAGTTTCCTTTAGAAAGTTTGAAAATATATTTTTGGCCAAACATTATACTTAGAGATCTTTGAATCACTTCAGACTTTTTGATTGAGAGGCATATAAATAAAATAATAAACCAGCACATCACAGATGCAAAACCTTAGGGGTATGGGACATTAAGTGGTCACTCTTACGGAAAGTCAGTCTCTTTTTTATTATTTTCTTACTTGTCAAAAGCAGAAGGCAAAATATGAAGGAAAAAAGAGATAACACGCCCCAATCATTTACAAGAGACATCTTTTTGTAAAGAATTTAGCTCATAAATGACCTACAAATGACTGTTGCTTTAAGGTGAAAAAGCTGGGAAAGACCTCCGAGTTCATCTTCTAGTTCAACCTCTATTTCACGGATGAGGCAAAAGCAAGACCAATAGCTTTGCAGCTCAAATTGACTCAACTCTTTAACCTGACAATTACCAACCATGGAGTTATTAATTTTCATTGTGCTTCTGTTATAAAATATGTTTTAAGACGAAGACTACTTTCATAGCCGACTAGGACAGCTGTACTACTCAGACATCGGCAGCTCTCCTTTCAAACGCCCACAGTCACCGGTGAGGAAAGTACATTAAAACCACAATTACATCTATCTCCGGTTCTCACCTTGGCCACAAGCAGGACATATAATATTTTTGCCACATTCATAAAAAGAACTTATTAGTGGTTAATATGAAAACAATGCATATGCTAAAGAATATGGGCACTTTCCCCTAAAGCCACAACTAGAAACCACTCTAGCAACAAGTTTAAGAAAAAGACGGCCACCACTTTGGAAGAAGACACTGTTCCTTTCACCTGGACAGGCTAGGTCCAAGTCCTAAAGAACCTCGAGGCAACTAGAATTGACAGAGACTAGGCTAACACCAAGTATTATGCTGTATCCAACTCAAATGATTTCTCCCTGATCCTCACGAGTCAAGTTCCAAAGTTAGAGGCTTGGATTCAAGGGGCCATTCACTGTAAGAGTTCAGTTTCAAGACACTAAGGAAGGTCATCTTCAAACTCAAATTAGGCCAAGTTTCATCCTATTAAATCCCAGGAAAATTATTCTACAAATAGAACAAGAATTTATTATGCTCTGTATTCCCATTACTTCAATAATTTTCTGAGAGCATTGACAAATCTAATTTAAAAAAGATAAATTTGGACTCTAGCTCATAAAATTAAGAAAAATACTGTTCCTAATGGTAAGTTTTCTTAAATTGCCATTTAAATTTAGGCAAGTCATTTATTTGATTAACAAGGCCAGCCTTGGGCTTTTTTTGGAGGAAAGAGCATGTACTGATTACTAGATTCTGCAGTATTTTCTGTCTGGCATATTTAAATGTCTCACAACAGCAGACCCATTTGAACTAGTGCTCATGGAGCTTTTGTTCTGAGCATCTTATCTGTACAGTTCTCCCTACGAGGCATCTCAGGTGGCTGTCCCGCACGGGGCAGGGCTGCAGCAAGATGGAGATGGCTGCTTTGGTGCAGAGCTGTCGCTCCCCGCCCAGTCCTGGAGGTAACAGTAGAGGCAGCTGCACAGGGAGTCAGGAGGCACAGGCTCTGATCCCAGTTCTGCCACCAGCTTCAACAACGTTTCTTGGGCTTCGCTTTTTCTCAAACAGTACAACTAGAAGATATTGTCTAAGGAAGGTTCTCTGTACCACCAATGGAAGCCAAAACCCCAAGAAAAAACATAAAGGCTCGTTTACAAATTTCCCTAAATGCTAGCTTTATATATTTATCATGATTTCTGTTAGTTCATAAGTCCTGTTCTTGCCAGCCCTCTCCAGTCGAGGAGTCCCCTGCCAGTAAAATAATGAGTCCATGAAAACGCATCCAAAGACACATAGTACAGTAGTGAGTATGCATTTCATCTCTAATGAACCTAGTAAAAGAAGCCTTACTTTCTCTGTGCTTTCTACACCAGGACTAGTTTCCAAAAGGACAACCACTTTTTGTTCTTCTGAGGTCAACCTTTGCCAGGTCCTTCAAAGTCAAGTTCAAACGTCATCTGTTTCAAAAAGCCACTCCTGATCTTTGCAACCAGATTGTCTCTGCCTTCTCCAAACTCCCAGAGCACTTTTCTCCAATGGCACAAAGGTTCCATGACCCTTTGTGGGTTGATATTATGCTCCTGGAGGCAGGGCCTTGCTTTTTTCTTGATTTTGGTCTCCACTGAAGGCCCACCTCAAACAGCGTCTTCCACACAGCAGGACTCCATTGCACTGAAATGAATCAAAGCACTCGAGTACAGAGTGGGGGGCAGAGACTGGATAGGGGTTTCTGGGCTAACTAAAACCAGTTCCTTGTATAAAGGAACAGGATACTATTCTGCATAAATGGGAATGACAGAAATACTTCTACACTAACTGGTTCTGTGCTCCAGCATGTATGCCATAGGGAGGGAGCAGCATGGGTCTGTTCCATCAGGTTGTCTTGGTTCTATGCTGATTGCTCGCCTCCTTCACCTGATTCTCTGATTTGGACTTTTGGTAACAGAACATTCTGTTATCATTAACTTTTGCTCTGCATCTGAACTATTTCTAAATACAGTTCAGCTGCCCATCTTCTGATCGGCCATTTTCAGAGGAAATGACGTTAGGTTAAATAAATACTACGTGAGAGGCTGGATTTGATTTCCGTGGCCAAGAGTGTTTCCTGGGCATGGAATCTTATAAAGAATTTTTTAACCTATTTGCTCTGGTTAATGTGATATTGCATTGCCCATAGTTACAGAGTACATCCCCATCTGTACATCACCACAGCTATTTCAGATTGGTAAACATGTTTGTCCTGATGGTTACTGAATATTTAAAGAGGTAACATCTCTTCCTGAGTCGTATTTCCCTCGGCGCTCATGACTATTATAACACTATTACATAGTGCAGACTTGAATTTGACAATTTACTTTTGAGATAATTTCTCTCCATTATCTGGCTTTATGAAAGAAAAAACAAACACATATATTATCACATGTAGGGAAATCAGGATCTTCAGAATGTTGGTTTAGAAATTCCAAATGGAGAATGGTGTAAAAATGCAGGACCTGAAGACGAAGGAAATCTTTCAACAAGGAGGAAGAGTGTTTTAGAGGACAAGTGAACAAGTAGGACGTTGAAGCCACAGAATTTCCCCACATCACCTCGCCCCACCTCACCTCTTGTTTCTGTCCTCCAGCTGTAGCGTGTACACCATCTCATCAGCAGCATGCGTCTTGGTGTTACTGTCTCCCCATTTCAGCTTCAGGCTCTGAGGCCCGGCCGCAGCACATTCGAGCCTAGGAGGCAAGGGTGGTAATGGCCGAGTTTTTGCTTTAATGAACTGACTAAAGGGTCCAGCTCCAATTTCATTTATGGCCTGAATTCTGATCCTGGAAAAAGGAAAAAAATAAAAACATTGCAGGTTTAAGCAGCAGTGATCACTCATTTGAAATAAACATTGTGGAGTATTTTTTCCGTGCCCCTAAAGCAGTATCATGAAATAAAGAAAAATAAGTTAAAGTAATTCAAGACAAACAGAGAAAAGGGGAGCTCACCCAAAATGATCTATAGATATAATGCAATTCCAATAAAATTCCAGCAGGATTCTTAGTAGATATAGATAAGTTGATTCTAAAAGGTATGAGGAAAGGTAAAGGCACTAAAATTGCTAACACAAATTTGAAAAATAAGAAACGTTGGAAGAGTCATGCTATCTGATCTAGGACGTACTATAAAGCTACAGTAATGAAGACAGTGTGGTATTGGTCAAGAGACAGACACATAGATCGATACAAGAGAATCGAGACTCCAGAAACAGATCCACACAAATACGGCCAATTGATATTTGACAAAGGTGTAAAAGCAATCAATGCAGAAAGAATAGCCTTTTTAACCCGACGGTGTTGGAACAACAGGACATCAAGAGGAAAAAGAAGATCTCAACCTAAAGCCCATATCTTATATAAACCTTAGCTCAGAATGGATCACAGATCTAAATGTGGAATGTAAAATACAAAACCTTTCAGGACAAAATATTTGTTAGCTAGAAGTAGGTAAAGAGTTTTTAGATATGTGAAAAGTATGATCCATAAAAGAAAAAATGAAAAATTGGACTTTATCAAGATTAAAAACTTTTGCGCTGTTAAAAGAATGAAGACAATCTACAGACTGGGGAAAAGTATGTGCAAGTTATATTATCTGACAAAGGAACCGTCTCCAGAATGTATAAGGACTTCTCAAAACTCAAAAGTAAGAAAACAAACAACCCAACTGAAAAACGGGCAAAGGATTGAACAGACATTCCACCAAGCAGCAATTATTACACGTGGTAAATAAGCTCATGAAAACATGTTCAACATCACTAGCCACTAAGAAAATGCAAATTAATGGGGCTGGCTCCATGGTACAGTGGTTAAGTGCACACGCTCCGCTGCTGGTGGCCCAGGTTTGGATCCTGGGCACGCACCGACGCACCGCTTGTCAGGCCATGCTGTGGCGGCGTCCCATATAAAGTGGAGGGAGATGGGCACGGATGTTAGCCCAGGGCCGGTCTTCCTCAGCAAAAAGAGGAGGATTGGCATGGATGTTAGCTCAGGGCTGATCTTCCTCACAAAAAAAAAAAAAAAAAACCAAGAAAGAAAGAAAGAAAGAAAATAAAATGCAAATTAAAACTATAATGAGATACCACTCTGTCCCTATTAAGATGGCTAAAATAAAAAATACTTAATACCATGCTGGCAAAGACAAGGAGTAACTGAAACGCTCATATTTTGCTGGTGAGGAGTAACTGAAATGCTCATATTTTGCTGGTGAGAATGCAAAACGGTATATATAGCCACAATGGAAAACAGTTTTCTTATAAAGTTTCTTATAACATTTAACATATGCTTATCATATGACCCAGCAATCCCACTTCTTGGTCTTTAGAGAAATTAAAATTTATGTTCACACAAAAACCTGCACACAGAGGTTTACAGCAACTCTATTCACAATCACCCAAAACTGGATGAATGTCTGCCTCGTAGTTTGGAATGTAGGAAACACTTATGTCTGACGAAGTATAGCAAAAATTCCATTACAAAGAGCCTTACTTCCCCCAGATTCTATTACACTGGGGGCTACATCAGGTCTACTGCAGATAATGCAACGTAAGTCTCCCAGTGTAACAGTGAAAGACGACAATCAACTCTTCCTTGCCTTCCAAAATGAGTCTTATAAAACAGCTTTATGGTATTAATATGAGTTTTTTTCTATGATTGAAAGCAAGAAATTTTTCTGCAACTGGAGAGGAAAAAATCTTTTTAAAAAGGTGGTCATCATGGTGGCAGAAATTACAACCCTCCTTCCCTTCTTAGGAAAAGGGAATTAAGTCTCAGTCTTTCTTCAACGGTGTAACAAATTTCTTCACCTACAAGGTTTATGTTGAGCTTCTTCTAGTGTCCAAACCGACATTCCTTCCTTTTATTCCAGGCACAAGTATTTCGAGAGCCCAGAACCCAAGATGCCTTCTTCCTCTTGCTTGCCCACCATCCTGTGGAGTCAAGCTCACCTTGTGTTCCAGGTGACCCTGCTGCTTTGCTCCATGCAGCCCAAACAGCCCTTAGTTACTTGAACAAACAAAAGGAATTGAGGTAATGGATTGCTTAAGATTACTGTTTGGCTCAAGAAAAAAAAAATGCTAAGAGATTTGAATCATTTGTAAGAATTAAACAGTAGCTTATAAAATACAACCATCGAGATGCAAAAATATGTTGAGAGGTATTGGGTTCCTTCTATCTGTAGCTCTATGGTTCTCTGCCCCACTTTATTGAGAAGTATTTGGTAGGCATATAATCTTAGCCTTAGATACATACACACACACAACAACAACGAGAATATTGCGGTAGCATGTTAACACTCTTTAGCAGTGCCGCCTCTTTGGGAATCCTGCTCATCAGTCTGGCGACCTTGGGGAAATTATCTAGCACCTTTAAGTAACAGTTTCCTTATCTATAAAATGGGGATAGTAATATCTTTGCTGCATTGACAAACAGGATTACTTAATTAAGATAAGGGATATGGAAAGCACTTTCTATTTTTTAATATTTTATACTCCACCATACAACCAGAAAAGGATTCAAGGTGGCCATGAGCATTCTGGTGAACTTTAAAGTGCTAATTAATGGAGTCGCTATTCTTATGACTTCTGAGATCTCCACTCCTCCCTAACAGTGAAGAAACGTGCTGAGCGTCCTCAAGGAGTGGCTCTGCACCAGGCACACAAACACACCTCTTCACGTCAGCTGCATTAATACCACCACCTCACTTTGTAAGTTGGGTAATGTGCTGATACCGTCTGTGCTTGTCCTCCCTCGAAATCATGGCTGAGGACTTAGCAATAGCTAAAAGGACTGGCTTCTTTTTAAACCATCCTCAGGAGGTAAGGGTGAGACAAAGAGCTCGGGAACAGATGAAGATGACAGTAACTACCACAGCAAACAACGTTGAGAACCCGCTCTGTCAAGGGAGTGCGCTATGCAGTGGGAATTGGTATTCTCTCTTGCTTTCAGAGATGAGGAAACTGCAGTTAACTCAGGATAAATAACTCAACCTCAGTGACACAGAGCCTACTAGGTGTTGAAGCCTAGATTTGATATGTACAGTATTATCTCTACTTTTTTTTTTTTTTTTTTTTTTTTTTTTAAAGATTTTATTTATTCAGTTTTTTCCCCCCAAAGCCCCAGTAGATAGTTGTATGTCATAGGTTCACATCCTTCTAGTTGCTGTATGTGGGACTCGGCCTCACGTTGGACGGAGAAGTGGTGCCTCGGGGCGCTCCCGGGATCCGAACCCGGGCCGCCAGCATCAGAGCGCGCGCACTTAACCGCTAAGCCACGGAGCCGGCCCTATCTCTACTTTTTACCCCAACCCCCTAAGGTAGGAATTACTTGGTCTGTTTTACAAGTGAAGGAACTACAGCCCCGCTAGGTTCAGTCATTTGCACTGATCTATACAGTGGATATAGGTCAGATCTGGGTGTGAACCTGTGCTTTTAGGCTCCAGGTCTGTGCATTATGGCACGCCCAACTCTCCTAGCATAACCTGGACCAAACACAGCTACAAATCCAACCAAAAGATAATTTTTTTTTTTTTTTTTTTTTTAAGATTTTATTTATTTTATTTTTTCCCCCCAAAGCCCCAGTAGATAGTTGTATGTCATAGCTGCACATCCTTCTAGTTACTGTATGTGGGACTCGGCCTCAGGATGGACGGAGAAGCGGCGCCTCGATGCGCACCCGGGATCCGAACCCGGGCCACCAGCATTGCAGCGCGCGCACTTAACCACCAAGCCACAGGGCCGGCCCCAAAAGATAATTTTAATTCAAACCGCAGTTTCAGTTCAACTACTGCCTTTTGCCCGTGAAACAGACTTTGAGAACAGTCAACAAATTTATTTTCACATTATTTAAACAACTTTCGGCCCTGAAATCAACTACTTTGATTTAAAAATACTTCAACTTTTCCTACATTTTTACAAAAACACATTTTACTTCAGTAAAAATGCATGGAAAACCTTTTTCCATGCAGCTGACGCACTGAACTGACTGAACCGTCATTAGTTGCAACGATAAAGTAACCCTCAAAATTGAAACAACTGATACAACGAAATGAGGCCACGTCTCCTTGCATTCTGGTAACAATATTAACTCTAAGCCTAGGAGGCTGAAAAAGCTGAACAAAGACTAAGGTAGTTACTCTCTGTTTTGTTCTGGATGAAAAATGCAGTGTGTGAAAATAACTTCCTAATTCCAGTGAGTGCGCCCATGGGACTAATCAGCAAAAAAACACCAACGTGAGGAACAATTCCAAGAATTCTCCTCAGAAGAAACTGACTTTCAAGTTCTACCACAGTAATTGAGAAGTTTTCTCTTCAGCTGAAGTAACCATGTTGAAGATGTTCATATTGAAATTTAGATAGGATTTGTAGGGTTTTTTTTTTAAATGTGCATTGTACAGTCATGTACCCCATAACGATGTTTCCATCAACGATGGACCACACATACAACAGTGGTCCCATAAGATTAGTACCATGCAGCCTAGGCGTGTAGTAGGCTATACCATCTAGGTTTGCGTAAGTACACTCTATGCTGGTTGCACAATGACGAGATTGTCTAACGACGCATTTCTCCGAGCATGTCCTTGTTGTTAAGCAGCGCATGACTGTATATCAGTTTCTGCAATGTTAAGCTCTGCAAATTAAGTACAAGGGAAATGGTATTTTGCTTTTCAATTTAGGGAAGTGATATAACCCTGAGCATACTCTGTCTTGGCCAGGCTGATGTGAAAAATCTCTTCAAGTGTCCAGGAGTCTGCAATATCCATTAATACACTAATAATACCAATCAAATAAATCAAAATAAGCAGCATATTCTTTATAAATTTTTATTGAAAATCCACTATTAAAATGTCTAATGCTAGATGTCAAATAAATTTCTGCTTCAGAAGATCACAGCCTTCTATAATGCACTTTATATACACACATGCACAATCAAATTTCTGACACTATAAATATTAAAAGAATAACTTTCAAAAAAAACCTTCCTCAACTGGGGAAGGTGACTTCTCAATCATGATTAGCCATCCCAGTGCTTGGGATGTCTCAGAGTGAGAGTGGGGGGACAGTGAGGATAGACTCCCTATCCCCCATGAAGAGTTGGGGTAGGAGAGGCCTAAGAAGCAAGGATGGGGTTTTATAACACCCCCTGCCACCAGTCTACTATCTAATTATCTAATTAAGAAGAGAAAAATATGAAACAAGAGAATCATCATCAGATAGCTTCTGAAGAAACACAAAATAGTAGTTTAACTACAGAAAACCTCTTTGGAGGAAAAGATGTGCTCAGAGCAAAGCTATTCAGAAAAGGCTTCCTGGAAGGGTAACCTGAGCTGGCTTAGAGTCACCCTCCCTTCACCCACGCTGCTTCTCCTGACAGCTCCTTGGATACCATGGCCACCATTCTGTCTCCAGGAACTTCCACTGGCTTTTTTTTCATGCCCTGCCTTGACAGAAAAAAAACCTTAAATGTCTCCCATTGCTTAAGGGATAACGCCATATTTCCACAGACACTTCAACCTATAATCTGGTCACAACCCACTTCCCAGCTCATTTCTTCCCTACCAATCATTAGCAACAGATAAAGTTTATGGAATGCTTACTTACTGTGTGTCAGGTCCCATACTAGGTGCCTGAAATCTTATCTAAAACACACAGCAACCCTATTAGGTAGTTAAAGTTACTAGCCTCATTTTATAGATCAGGAACCCGAGGCACAGAGAAGTTAAATAACTTGCCAAAGATCACAGAGACAATACATGAGGGACCGAGGACTGAAGTCAAGGCTGTCTGACTCCAGTCTGCTACTTCTGAACTACTCAGAACTTGTCTCCTAATAGAGCCCACCTCATCCTGTTAGGATGAAATGATTCATCATTCACTTCTTGGCAGGTTGATGTAGCGCTTGACATAGAGTAAGGACTCAGTAAATGTTATTTTCATCCCTGTATTTACCTAGCAAAAAGCATAAATGAACATAACAAATCTACCTTAAGTTTTAGTTGTTTGCCAGCTCAGTATGAGTCAGACAAATAATGAGGCTGCCAAAAAAAGTAATTTTAGGCAACCTTAGTAACTGCTCAATATGGAGAACAAGGGAGGTGACAGTCTTGCTCTGCTCCAAGCCAGCAGCCAGACCATTCCTGGGGGTCTGGGCACCACACGTTAGAGAGACCATCAAGAAACAGAAATCACTGAATGACGAGGATGGTGGAGGTTACAGAAAACCCATACGAGTGAAGACAGATCCGACTGAAGTGAGGATGGTCAGGCAGGAGGTAGCTGACGTTATCAGATAATGACGTCTAGGCCCCTTCTGGGGCTACGAACATGCAGTCTACAGGAGTGGGGCTCAGACATCTGTACGTTGCAAAAGCTCTCCAGGAGACTCTTAAACACACTAACATTCAAGAATCACTCCTCTAGGGCAGAGGTTCTCAAACTTCAACAAGCACCAAAATCTCCTGCAGGGCTAATTAAAGCGCAGTGTCAGGCCCCAACCTGAGAGTTTCTGATTCAGTAGGTCTGGGGTAGGGCCTGATACTCTGCATCTTCACAAATACCTAGGTGATGCTGATGTTACCACTCCAGGAACCACACTTTGAGAACCACTGCTCTAGACAAAGTCCCAGGATCAACTGAGTCGATTTTAGATTTAGAAAGGTTTTGACAAAATCAAGGGAAACGCTATAAAAATAGAGTTATTCACAAATGGGATGGACTGCCTGGCGAGGAGAAGTGGGAACCACTGTCCCATCACTGGAGGTGCTCAAGCCAGGACCCTGGGAAGAGGTGACACCAGGCGATCTTGTCTCTCTCAGCTCACATAGCCTATGACTCTATGTGGTTGGAAGCATGCAAAAAGCTACGTCTCTGTTTTTAATAACAGTTTTTTTCCCTCTTCAAACCAAAACACAAATTCAATTTCAAACTCAGTTCTACACTTAAACATAATGCCTTTAAAAATAGCATTGTAATTCCAACCAAATTCCAGACAAGGTGTCACTAAGCCAATGGGTAGTTTTGCAAGCACCAATGGAGAAGTGACGGATCCACTAGAAAAAGCTTTTTGTGTCAACGGGTTTGCTAGAGAGATGGAGAAGTCTGCCCAGGCAAGACAGAGGAAGAATAAACTCGGTGGGAGAACAATGTGTAACTGCTGAAGGTTTAAACAAAAACAAACAAAAGAAACAAGTCCTTTATCCAAGCCCCATGGCCTACTTAAAATGTTTCATTCCACATTTTTATCTAGAACATCATGATCTGTTCACTTATATTTTAACCAATTTATGGAACAGAAGACGGCAAGGTAAAAGTTGATTGGATCAAAATTACACCTTTAGTTCCCGGAAATATTCATTTTGTATCTCAACATAATTATTGCAATTGTGTTTTTGAAACATAAAAGAACAAGAGTTCTACTATAGGGTACCCAATTATGTACTAAAAAAACTAAATTCCTTAAGTTGTACAAAAAATGATCTTAAATATGAATATTAATCTTAATATCTTAAATATGAACGGTCCAATTTATTTATTGATTGGCCAGCAAAGATTTTGGCAAAATCTTTTTTTTGGCCAAGAAAACACAATAATGACTAGGGCCAAAGATTTGTCTTTTCTAAAGCTATTCAATTTTCATGCACTTTGTCTAAAATGGTACCTTCCAACCTACCCTGTAAGGCTAAGAGATGACATCCTCCCACTGTGACTTTCCACATTCAGCTCAATATAATAGCCTTGCATATTAATAGTGAATTGAATTATTTATGCTACACCCATTAAATACTTTCTAAATAGAACCTTGAGGTTTTCTATCCAAATCTAAGCTCTTTCTTCCCTAGTTCCTACATCACTAAACCATTTAATCTTCTCCATTACAGATTTATCCTCTGAGGTACTTTTTAACATGTCTTTAAATCAACCACTTATGTGGAAAATATTTTTGATAATTTCTACTGTAACTGACATTTCATCATTAAACAAAGATTCTTGAACCCTAGATTTCTTTCTAGAAGTCCCTTGACTGTATGTTAACTAATAAGTCAACATTCCTCTAATCTCATTCTTCTACAAACCTTAAAGTTTTACAATTGTTGGGCCGGCCCCGTGGCTTAGTGGTTAAGAGCTCACGCTCCGCTACCGGTGGCCCGGGTTCGGATCCCGGGCGCGCACTGACGCACCACTTCTCCAGCCATGCTGGGGCCGCGTCCCACATACAGCAACTAGAAGGATGTGTAACTATGACATACAACTATCTACTGGGGCTTTGGGGAAAAAAAGGAGGAGGATTGGCAATAGATGTTAGCTCAGAGCTGGTCTTCCTCAGCAAAAAGAGGAGGATTAGCATAGATGTTAGCTCAGGGCTGATCTTCCTCACAAAAAAAAAAAGTTTTACAATTGTTGAAGCTACCTTTAAGGAAGGCACAATGTCAGGAAGAAGTGAAATTCTTGGGCTCATATCCTGCCCCAAAAGCCATTTCATAACTTCTGACCTGAATGCTCAGAGGATTGACCTGAGGGTTTGAGTCCACTCTGGGGTAGGCAAGGGTGTGGGTCAGAGTGGACACAAAACCTTCCAGTGAGTCCCTGAACCAGTGTGGCTTCTTCATAGGTTTGCTGGCCTGAGAGATCAAGGTCAGGCAATATTCTTAACATCTGGTCTCTCAGAAACAGCTGGGGGATGACATTCACTTGGTCATTTTTCCCCAGAGAAAAACAGTCTGGTTTCCTTAGAGCATCATCATTGGGGAAATTCCCTGAGGTCTGGGTTGAATCATCTCTGAATTTCCTCAGCACCTGATTAGAGTGCTCTAGACACAAAAGGCACTCAGCATTTGGCTAGCAAACAAAAGTGGAGACTGGTTTTCTGAGATTGGCTAAAAGGCTAACAATGAAACAATGCCTCTTCATCTATGTAAGTTGTATCCTCCTTCATTCAGTTTCTATCTCAAGTCTCACTTCGAACCATCCTGACCATTCTGAACCCTGTGGTATTCCTCTCTGAAACGCCATCAGGAGTCTGTACACAGTGTTATTTTCAGCCTATGATGTCACAGTCCCCTGCTATCTCAGGCTATTTAAGTGTCCCCCAATTCTGTGAATGCTCTGACAGCAAGGACAGTGTTTATTATCACTGTTTTGCAGATCCACTGTGCATAGTACTATGCCTGCAAGAGATTTCTTAAAAGAATGAAAGAGTAAACAAACAAAAAATTGTCATTGTTCTAAAAAGCAAAACAAATATACTTATTATAAATTATTCACAAAAGATATGGGAAGAGAGAGAAACAATAGAGAGAATACGATATGCAGGACTGAACTTCTGTATCTTACAGCTGATTAGCTGATTTCTTTCTTCAGCTTCTAGGGATAAAAAAGGTGGTCTACCAGACCATAGAACTAGAAAACACTGCAGAAACAAAAAAGTGAAACGGTAAACTCTTTGTTAGCAGGAAATTTATCTGCCTGCCCTTCACTCTCCCTGCCCTACCCCCTAGAAGAACTAGTTTTGTTGGATGATGATCTTGATGATGATGAAAATTACAATGCATGTTAATTGTGCACTTGCTATGTACTGCTGGGCCCTATAGAAGCATTTAATATTCATTTATTTAGTCCTTACAACATTCTCATGAGGTAACATCTTGTTCTCCTCACTTCACAGAAGCAGCAGCTGAGACACAGAGAGGTTAAGTTCTTGCCTCAAGACACAGCTGACGACCTCAATCTGAATCCATGCACTACTTCACCTCTTTGAGAAACCCCTTTCAGTCTGACAAAGGGCATGCCCTGACAGAGCACACCTGAATAACCACAGATGGTTCCTGCACTCCTCTAACGACCTGGTCTCACGCACCGAAAAACTATTTGGAGTGAGTTAGGGCAACCTGGAGACAGAGCTGCATGATGTGAAATGTTAAGAGTCCATGTTGGAGAAAAAGGTGTGTGAGAAGAGGAAGGTGAGGTGGCTGGCTCCCAGGTAGTAAGTCCCGGGGAAAGAGAGAATGCAGATGTTAATCAAGTTTAGCTCGGTGGTGTGTGGTGTAACTTCTTTCCCTGGCCCCTTGTGAAATCCTGAGTAAAAGCCACCTCACAAATGCTTTGTAACATGATGTCTGCTTTGAGGGAGTCAGAAGAATGGAGGAACCCTGCGTCAGAGGCGGGCAAGTAAACGGTGAGGACAGAGGGTGTCCACAGAGTGGGATGAGTCACAGAAAAAATACAAAGAAAAGTGGTTACCAAGAGACCATGGGGGAGGAACTGATTTAAAGTGGTAGATGATATCCCCCCTCAGAGGTTAGACATTGTATACATTTGTAACCAACTCATGAAGCATAAAGCATTACAAGTTTTAAAACTATATTTGCATTTAGTACTCTCAAATACATTAAGAGTGGCTAGAATTCACCCATTTGGCCTTTAGACCCAAGTGCTGCTGTGTTGAGGCAGCTTTATTTCTGCTACCTTGCACTCACCGGTAGGTGGTTTCTGGAAGGAGATCTTTCATAATGTGGGAGGTGGTGTTGCCCACGGTGACGCTAGTGTCTCCAAGATCAATATTGTAGGCAAGGATTTCAGACCCATTATTGCACGGCTCTTCCCAGTTCAGTACAAGGCACACAGAAGGTGAATCGGGGTAGGCATTGAGGGTCTCCTCCTCCAGGACACAGAGAGTGGAGACAGGGTCGGGGGCAGATGCTGGTGTCTGGCAAAGGACAAGCTCACTGTACGGTCCTGCTCCAGCTTGATTGACAGCCTAAAAACAGAACAGCGAGACAAAGTCCTCATTACCGCATTAGCACTTCCTAATGCCTTCACATTAGGTGCTGTTAAATAAATTTAAACATACAATTTACTTCTAGAAACGTAGGTGGAGATAAATCTTAACAACTGTTCACTTTAATCTAATGACCACTTTCCAAAAAACGCCAATCACCCCTTTTCTGCTAATAAAGCAAAAGATAACATCACCCCATCACCTCTTAATAAAAATGATTTTAAAATAACACGATATTTGCACAGCCCACTTCATTTTATATATTGCCTTATGCGATCTTCACAATAACTGTCAGAGGTAGATATTAAATGGCAGGTATTCTTATCTGCCTTTCACAGAGGAGTGAACTCTAAGTCAGATTACATAATTCAGGCCCCAGATTCAGAGGCAAACCTGGGACTGGAATTCAGTAATCTGACTTTTGATTGGAAGAGCTATAGGAATTTCAGAAAAGATATGTACTGTTTTCCAGGTGAATGCTAAACTCATATCTGAAATCACTGCTTAGCCCTCGTCTGACTTCACCGGAGCGCCATAGCTGACACCTCACCATTCTTTCAAATACTTATCTCCTTGGTCTCCAGGACCTGTACTCTTGTTTCTACTTATCTGCTGCTGCTTCTCAATGCCCTTTGCTGGTTGCTACTCATCACCGATCTCTCAACACTGGAGGCCACCAGGGCTCAGGCCTTGGACACCTCTTCTTTTCTATCTCTGCTCAAATTCTTGGAGATCTCGTCTTGTCTCGGGGGTAAATGCCGTTTATATCCTACTCGCAATTTATTTGTGTAGCTCAGCCCTCTGCCTTGAATGCCAGCTTAGTATATCCAACTGTCTTTTGAATATCTCTACTTGATGTCAAATAGGAATCTCAAACTCATACCCACACGTCTCTTCCTGTCCACCCTGTCACTTCTCACCAAAAACTCCACTGCACCCCCTGTAGTTTTCCCCATCCTTCAAGTCCTATCTCTGAGTCACTGTTGGACATCTTTCTTCCTCTCATACCCTTATTCAAGCCACCAGCACATCCTGCACGACCATCCGAGTCCAACTACACTCTTCTCATCTGGTTACTGTAACGAACTCCTGACTGGTATCTGTGTCAGCCCCTGCCCCATAGTCTATATTCACAGCAGAGTGATACTGCTTGAATCCCTTCAACGGCCTCCCACCATATTTAGAATACACCTCAGAGTCCTCAAAGCAGCCTACAAGACCCTATCTGATCTGCTCATCATCACCACCCTCCCAAAAACCCATTACCTCTCTGACCTTGTCACCGAATGCTCTCCCCTCACTTACTCTGCTCCAGCCACACAGGCCTCCTTGCTGTCCCACAGGGACACCAAGTTTGCCCCACCTGAGGGCCTTTGCACCTTGCTGTTCCTTCGGTCCAGAAAGCTTCTTCCCTAGACATCTGCACAGCTCGCTCCCTCACCTCCTTCAGGCCTGCTCTCAAGTGCTGGCTTCCCAGCAAGCCCTCTCAGCACACCGAATTTAAACGTGCACTCACCCCATCCCCCTGATCCTCCTCGTTCCCTATTTCCCTTCTTTGCTTTAGCTTTCCTCATAGCCTTTATCACCAACATAGCATGTATTTCACTTAATTACTCCCCTTATTAGAACGTAAGTTCCATGAGGGCAAGGCTACCTGTTGGTTCACTGTTCTACCCCCAGCAACGAGAAGAGTAGCTGACACAGAGTATGTGCTCAATAAATGTTATTAAAAATATATATTTTTCCTTATAAAGAGAAAAACATTTGGCTGCCTCCTTACAAAAGTGAATGTACTCTAAAACCTAGTTCTCGTTTACTTCACAGGAGAGCTTATGAAGACAAATTACAAACTAAAGGAAAGTGGTCTGAACTCTTAAATTAAAGGTTCAAAACAAAACTTACGCCGCCTGCGTATTACTGTTAATTTCAAAGAAGCAAGCTAAGAGCATTCATTTGCTATCAAATCACTTTTAAAACTCTACTGTAATATTTTGTCATATCTAGTCCTATTTCATGACAATACTTCAACTCTCTTTTTGGTAAAATTTTAATGTCACAATTTATTTTATGAGTAGGTTAAGAGATTTTATTTTTGGATACAAATTTATGACAGGGGCAGAAAAAGAAGACACTGTGGAGCCCACTGTTCACATCAACCAAGACTTTATATCACCAGGTAACAGAAGGAAAAGTACATGGCTTTTGGAGCTTAGTCCAAATCTTGATTCCATGATTTACTAACTGTGTGATCTTAGGCAAATTAATATCTGAGTCTGCTTCCTCAGATGTAAAATGGGGACAGTAACACCTAAGTCATAGGATTATTGTAAAGATTAAGTTAGTTAACATGTAAAACCCTGGCAGAGTGTCAGGCCAACAATCACTGCTTCACTTCTCTCCTTCCCACTGGGAAAACCAAGAGCAAAATTATTTTTCCTACTTAAAAAAAAAATAAATTTCCATTTTGGACTAATTTTAGATTTACTGAAAAGTTGCAAAAATAGTACAGAGGAATTTCCATATATCTCTCCCCTTGCTTTCCCTAATATTAACACCTTATGTAACGACAGAACAATGATCAAAACCAGGAAATTAACATTGTCACAACAGTATTAACTACATATAGACCTGATTCAACTCTTATCAATTTCTCTAATAATGTTCTTTTTCTATTCCAGGATCCCATTTTCTTTTCTAGCTTCATTCTATGGAAAATTCTTTCTTGATTTACACCAGTTATTATTACCAGTTTTCAAAGGAAACAATTCAGAAGAACCTTTTACTAAATAAGAGTCTGCCTACAATATACAGTATGCCTTATGTGAACAGAATTACTTTGGTGCTTTGCTTGTTAATTAAAATATTCCTAAGAAAGAATATAAAAATTCAAAAATTCCTGAGCAAAACAGGAAATGTTTCACCCAATTTTTATAAAACACGTATATAGGTATTACAGTGATTTAATTTTTAAGGTGCTGAATATTCAGGTTTAACCTGTGTAGTAATGTCAAATGAAAATAATTCATATTTGGCCCACCCACAGATACCAAGACATCATTATACGTTGAGGAGACCCTTTTCCGGGCAATAATTCTTTAGCATAGCAACAGTGGCCTTAAAGTACTCTTCCCTTCATAGGGTCTGACTCATTTTATGACAAACGAGTATAGACATTTGAAAATATTTTCCACTTTTAACTACCAAAAGGATTATTACTCAGGCTCTATTCTTACCAACGTATCTTTTAAAATGCAGTTTTGGGAAGTCAGTGCTAAACAACATATACCCTGAAAGGAAAAAAGGAAGTAGAATGTTTTAAAGAGAGATCAAAACTCGAAAAGCACAGTGAAGTTCTTTCCTGTGGTGGCAGATGTTGTTTATTTATATCCCGCCTTGTTTCAAAAACAGGAGAATAGCACATAATTTAACCTTTTCCCAATGACTCAGCATCACTATTATAAAGCTCAGATGATGTGCTATGACCCTGACTCACTGACAAAGGGTTAATTATGTCCCAGGAGCTTCACTGAGAAGGAAGGAAGGTGTATAACAAAAGAGTTTAATCAGAAATGTTTATGATGAAGCAGGCTTCAGAATTTAGCAGAAAAGCTTCAGTTGATCTGGAAAATTAACTTACAACGGGAATATTTTCTCCAAAGAGGCCAGAGACACTGAGTGTCGATACTTGTAATAAGCAATTTGATCCACGACTTAAACCAGGTGGAAACCTAAATCTGGCATGTTTACTTCTTTATCTATTTAAATCTAAATGTGTGTGAAGACAGAACTCTTCAAAGTCAAGAACCGTATCTGATTAATCGTTTTCTCTCTCCTGTTGATCATCCTGATCATCCTTTGATTCTGGCATGATGTAGTGCTCAAGAAACGTTACTGAACAAATGGGAAGAGAGGGACCAAAAAACCCTGGCTTCTCAGAACGACAGGCTTTACAAAGGGACAAAAGATCATTTATTCAAGTCAATAAAGTAAATCCGTGACTACTGTCACCCATAAGGGTTAGGCTATGCGCCTACTGTTCCTGATGTTATTCTATTTGGATTCTCACGTGGAAGCTTACAGATCACCAGCCTTGTTCATGGGCACTGGGACGTGGGAGGTGGGTCCTGTAATCTAATGCAGACTAGTTCAAACTACTCTAATATTTGTTTTTGCCTCCATTTAACAGCTGGCATATGAATTTTCCGTCATTTGCCAGTTCTCAGTGGCTTTCCCACTGAAATGTGCATCTTGGGGGAATTCAGACAGAAGGCATCTTCCCTAAGGAGCTGTGCTACCTTGGCCTGGGCTTGGTCATTTACTCAGTGAAGCGACAAACAACGAAGATGCAAGGGTGTGGAGAAGTAGTGCGGAGAAGAATCTGGTTTTGTTCTTATGTTTTAGGATCTCCTAGACAAGCAGAAATTAACTGTAAAATACCAAAACAATTAAATTCATTTTTATTTAAAAGGACCCTTTTTTCCCTATCACCCCTCCTGATAGCCTCCATCACCAGCCTTTGAGTAA
Organism: Ceratotherium simum simum; assembly: GCF_057802395.1. Taxonomy (NCBI): domain Eukaryota; kingdom Metazoa; phylum Chordata; class Mammalia; order Perissodactyla; family Rhinocerotidae; genus Ceratotherium; species Ceratotherium simum. The sequence goes on from NC_141914.1 coordinate 49,069,775, forward strand.
GTTTCCTCAAGAGGCTTTTCATGGAACAGCAGTGTGGGTGAGTAGCATCCCAGTGAAGTCAGCCCACCTGTAGTCTGGAGCAATACTGTGCAGCAGGCAGCAGATCCCTTATTTCGAAGCCAGTGTCTGTCCCGTGATAAACGAGTTCTAAGGATTCTTCATCTTCTCCCCATTCCAACCTGTACTCGGAGATGTCGGCACCGGAGCTTTCAGGACTCTGGAAAGCATCAATCAACGGAGTCAATACTCTCACTGCAGAGAAACTCCTATGATGTTTGTGTTCAATTAACTCAACTGGGAAAGAGCAACACGCCCCAGGATATTTCAAATACATACAAAAGAAAGGCATGAAAGAGAGCCTCAATTTCCTCTCAATTCTGACCAACGGCAAAATTTCCACAACTCTAAGTGATCCAAGCAAGTACCAGTGGAGATCACAGTGTAAAAATCACCACTATGTGAATTTTGACTTGGTAGGTTCCTCATCACTAGAGGCAGATCAAGTAGAAGAAACAGAAATTGCTGAAGAACATGGGCCTGACTTACCTCCCAACTCACCAGGACACATCCGTCAGGCGTACAAGAAACGGCAGGTGCTTTGCACCGTCCAGGAGGCCCTGCAGCAGTGGTAATTTCTGAGACATCAGAATAGGGGCCATACTGAAAGAGAGGAACACACACACCTGTATGTAGGTATGTGACGCTCGTATGGATGTGTGTGTGTGGACACACATGTATGTGTTTGTGCGTGTGTGCATATGCAAGCTTATAAGTAAATAAGGGCTAGGCTAACACCATCATCAACACAACTGATTAAAAAATATTACCTAATGGTTTTCACCTTCAATTGAATGTGTATAGGTTTTTTCCTACATACATTCCCTGAGTGGTACCTGTCTATTACACGTGTATATTCTTTTCATTCAAAAGGCTCAGAAAGTTGGTGTACCAAATATTTTTCCTTTACTGTGACATCAGAAACAAAAATATTCAGATTTTTGACACACCACGGCATTGTGCTTTAACATTTCTCAGAGGACATCAAAGAAAACTAAGTCAGATGCACACTGCAGTTTTTTATTTATTTATTTGTTTGTTTGTTTATTTATGTGAGGAAGATCGGCCCTGAGCTAACATCTGCCAATCCTCCTTTTTTTCTTTTTTTGCTGAGGAAGACTGGCCCTGGGCTAACACCCATGCCCATCTTCCTCCACTTTATATGGGACGCTGCCACAGCATGGCTTGACAAGCAGTGCGTCGGTTCGTGACCGGGATCCGAACCGGCGAACCCCAGGCTGCCTCAGCAGGGCGTGCGCACTTAACCGCTTGCGCCACCAGCCGGCCCTTATTTTTTTTAGAAGACTTTTTTTTTTGAGGAAGATTGGCCCTGTGCTAACATCTGTTGCCAATCTTCCTCTTTTTCTTTTTCCTCCCTAAAGCCCCACTACATAGTTGTGTATCATAGTTGTAGAGTTGTAGCTCTTCTATGTGGGATGCTGCCTCAGCATTGCTTGATGAGCGGTGAGTAGGTCTGCTCCCACGATCTAAACCAGTGAACCCTGGGCAACCTAAGCAGAACACACAAACCCAACCGTTACACCACCGGGCTGGCCCCAACACTGCAGTTTGATTGTTAAGGCACAAAAATCTACTTGGAACTGTTGGTTATAAAATTCTGAGTATTTCTTCTAGATACTGGTATTTTCCCTTTTGAAAATTAATGCTCCTGTGAATGTTTTCTTAGCATGCCCCACCATCTCAACTATTAGAAGGTTTATACTGCACGTCTCTTTTCTGTCAGTGACCACAATGCTCAGAGCCAACCACCACTGAGATTTAAAATATTTCACGAGAGCCATAACCACCCAATTCAATAGTAGAATATGTGATAATTCAAAGAGTCGGGGCAAAGAGTGAAATAAAATAAATTCCCAGGCTAATGAACTACGTAACTAGTTTTTCAAAATGGGAAAGAAGATTTAAAAAAAACACAGAACACCTCTCACATTTTCCAAGATAACTTGCAAATATACTCGGGGGTGGGGGTGGATGGGGAAGAGAAGTACTCTGAAATGGACAGCAAAAGGAGACTATAAGTCAAATACATGGTTAACTTCCAATACAACAGGAACAAACCAGGCTGAAGATAGCTTGTTTATATGATAAATTAGTGAAAGGGGAGAGAAAGTAAAACTCAAATCAGTCTAGTTGCACACTTATCTTTGTTATGGTAGAAGTCCCATGAAAAGTTGATGGGGAAAAGGGCAAAAACATCAGTAAAATAAAGTTTCTGCAATTCTGTGATCATCACTATCCATCCTCTTTTGATTTACATAATTATAAGTCTGGGTGTATGGGCTTTCTTATCTTCTCATCGATACACTTTTACGTTTAGTTTTGTGTTTTTTAAAAAATTTAAATATCTGTGCTGTGTCTGAAATTCTTTCCTAATGGAGAATTAGAAGAAATCCAGCTCCTGTCATAGGTCTGAGATCCTACTTCAGACCAAATGTTTTCACAGTCAGCTGTGGCTAACATGAAACAGATTAAACAGACACAGATTTCACTTCTGAAATGTTGAAGAAGACCACCAAGAACTAGAAAAAGTCATTGTCGCTTCCTGTCACTGTCAGTTGAGCTTTCTTATTTTCAAAATTTTCAACAATTAATTACATCTATTTATTTGCATGGAACGCATCCATGCCCATCACAGCACTTTGGGGGGCTCTGGCAGCAGTCTGCTTCCCTCACACCCATCTGCCTTCTTTCATGTTTCTGCCCACCTCTGACACACCAACAAGCCCTACATTTCTGAATCATCTAGTTCTCATCATGAATCTTCCTAAAATTCACATCACTCTGCAATTAAAAAAAAACAAAACAAACATCTTTGTGGATAGAATGCAGACACAAATAATTTAAATCTCAAATAGTCCACCTCGACAACTCCAAATGGAGCAGTAGAAGGAAGGGTCAGAAAGTTCTATAGTCTTCACTTTGAAACAAAAGAAAAACAAGTAAGCTGGCCTCCTTGCCCTCTACCCCAGTCCAGTTGTGAAAACTGACCTAAGACATTGCTGGGTGATTTAGACAACAAGGTAAAGGAATATTATGTGTCCTAATTTCCAAAACTAATTAATATAGTCAATGAGAAAATAAGAAATTATTTTAAAAACTACCAAAAGCATCTAAAGGATGATGTTTTTATTAACCTTGAACTCCATCTTAATGATATGAGGACAAAAGAAACAAAATTTCCAATGCTGGGTCTGTATGAAATCGCAATATATCAATTCAGAAAGAAGATTCTATATACACTTCTTTAATGGTTGTCAAGCTTGGACAGACACTGCTGAGGAATTTCAGGATAGAAAGGAAAGTGCTAGAACCTTCTATTTTGGTTATGGTGTGTAACCTTATACTCACCCCTCCATCATTAAGCGCCCTCACTCTGAAACGGTACACGGTTCCGGGAAGCAGGTTGCCAACAGTGCACTCGAGCTCCGGCCCATGGTACACCTCGGAAGCTACATCCTTGGGTTCCGTCATCTCCACACTGTACTCCGAGACCTCACAGCCACTTTCAGAGGCAGGAACATCTGGGAATGGAGAATGTTTTTCATCTTAGAATATTTTTGTGCTTCCAGTTGATCGTATCACACTTGATTTTCCACAAGGTTTGCAAAATATCATGTAGGTGGCCTGTCCTCAATATCTCTTACAGAACAAGCCCCACTCCAAAAAAAACGATACAAAAGAAAAAGTTTCTGAATGATGTTATAGATACTTTCCAAAGCAAGTACATTTAATTACACTAACAAAATAATCTCAAAACCATAGAACTATGAGGCAAATTTCTTTACATTCTAATGCAAGGTAAAGGAAAGAAACAGAAGAAAATCTCTTTAACTTGAAACCAAAGGACACATTAAATCAAGATGGAGGACTCAAAATTGGAACAATATTTTATTATATCTTAGACAGAAGTGGTGGAGAAAAATAGTCTGATAAGAGTTCTGCAGGTTTATGTTTGCAATTTTACATGCTGGAAACTGCTGACACAACAGGAAATGCTAATACAGCTTGAGTCAATACTACAAAACACCAGGACCCACACATGACAAAGCAGCAAAGACGAGGAGGAGTGAGATGTTACCTTATGAACCATTTCTCGGTTTAATCTCGAAATTGAGCACATCTTTTCTTTTACGAATAAAGTTGAAAAATTCCGGAAAAAAAAACTAGCTGCTCTGAAACATTTTCTAGAAAAGTGCCCTCCCTGCACGTGTGGCACCATCAGGAATAGGAGGATGAACAACAGCGCAGGGGAGAATACAAACCCAAGCCAACGTACATTAAAAAGAATATGGACATTTTCAACAGAAACAAATACGGCTTTCAGAAGGAAGACTTGCAACTTAATTACAAAGCGTTAAGTCTTAACCTCAATCTCCAATTGTCCAAACTGTCAATGTCAATGTGAAGATTGGTTCACTCACCCCACTCTAAGTGGACTTCTTTGTGCTTTGGTCTACCCAAAACCCTCGGTGGTCGACACTGACCTGGTGCAATGCTTAGTGTGCGAACAGGGAGACTTTCAGAACACTGTGGGAGAAACACCAGAGAGAATCATCTCTTAGTTACTGTGAATTTATTAGACGTCTATATAACAGGCAAATTCCACCCCGTAACTGTAAATGCTACCAAATGGGGGTTACACATTGAATGTGTACATGTTTTTTTAATGAAATAAGATATTCACGTGTGTGTTTTAAGTGTGGACATATACTGCATATGGCACTGGTAAAAATGAGTATTTCTGAAGTCAGATTCATAGACATGAGTGTTGTGTATCCCAAGCACACAATTATTTTCCTTTACACCAAAATCAGAGTAACCCTTCAATGAGGACAGAAGAGAACACAAAACAACAGCTGGATAAAATTTTTAAATGGTGCCATAAATGGTCAACCCTCCACATACAGAGCAGAAAAGCAAATAAAGTCAATATTAATCAACTGAGTCTGACATTAACCAGCAGGTCCTGTTAATGCTGAAGTTAGTAGGCCTTCTTTTTGCAGGATCTGGTTGTCCAAAGCTGGTGGTGTGGAAGTTCACCCCCTTTTTGAGACAGGAGAAAATAAGGTAGAGCTATACAGCTCAACCAAACTCGTTCCTCTTCCTGGGGAAAAGTGGTGCAGAAGAAACATGCTCCACACATTCAAGGAACACCGCTGCCTCTGTCAGTGCCTCACACACAGGAGGCACTGCGGACAATCTGTGGCTTTGATTTGGCTATACCCCACCCTGGGAGGCACTCCAGAGCCCTGGCACTGCACAGACATGGTCTAACTGGACCTTCTTTTCTCAGGAGTGTGTCCGTATGGACAGTCTAGACGTCGCAGTACCACTACCCTGGGGGGAAAAGAAAATAAACACAAGACGACGTGGGAGGTGGCTTGCCTGGCAAAATGAGGCACCCTAACGGCAGGTATTCTCTTGAAAGGTCAACCCAGCACAGGTCTATTAGCCACCATCAGCCTCTCTCTCAAAATTAATAGCTTCACACCATAATGTTGAATATCTCTACAATAAAAATGTCTTTTACCATCTTGCCTCTCACTTTATTAGTGTAAGTTAAAGCCATTTAGATAATAACTCTCTCATTTCTAGAGCACTTCGTGTGATTTATTAGATTATTTGGAGGCTATGAGAACACTGTGTGTTTGAAAGCAAGGCTCCTGACATGTTAACTGGTTGGTCTAAGGTCATATAAATAGCAAACAAGAGAACTGCTGCTGCCTACAGATGTGTATGCTGGGCACTGCAGCATCGCAGAGGTGCCATTCAGCTCATAGATTTATATGGTTTTTACAATAATTTTCCAGCAGGTGGCAGCAAAGTACCTCAAGGAAAGTATGTGTCATATTCTTACAAAACTGCCAAATGTAGTAACAGCAGAGCTGTGCTGGAGGTCATACCTTTTTGACTCTAAATTCTATGCTTTTCTAGCATTGCAGTAACTGAGGTTTCCTTATTTAGCTAACACAAACTCCAGGCCACCACCAATTTTCAACTGTCATATGTGATCATGCCAAAGTCTTCTCAAAAATAACTAAGTGACAAATGTACCCAAAAGTACCACAATTCAGTGGAGAATCATTTGGGCCTATCTTTTTATGTCCTCTAGAGCATAAGTCAAAAACCTCTATTTTTCATTTCATGATGTGATGCCATGGCAGGTTTTACCAAGATACACTTTTAAATAGCAATTTTATTCTGATGTTATAGATAGGTTGTCTGAAATTGACCAAAGACGTTTACTTTTTATACTGAAACAAAACCAACCTGACTGTGTCCACCAGTACTGATGCAGCATGCTCGGAGTTTGTACAAAGTGCCTGGTTTCAAGTGAGTGAAAGTGTGTTCCGTAGCCGATCCACTGTACGCCACTTCCCACTGACTCGCTGTAAAACAAGACTCGTGTGTGAGCTGACGCCTTCTGTGAAGACGTAACAGTATCAAGCATTACTGATCAGAAAAAGCTCTAAGCGGTTTCCGCGAAAACCAGCATCTCCTATTCTTTTTTCTTTAATAGCAAAGCGCTCGCTTTCCATTTTCTTTACCAAGTTAAATACTAAAATAACATGGCTCATTTTTAATACATAGTCTTGCTGGCTAGACTGCTTAATATCACCATTATTACATTTGCTGACTATGAGGTTTGGATGCTGGAAACCACACAAAGTCCGCACTTGGCACGGTGGGTAGTGGTAACAGGAGACAGAGGACAGCGTTGAGCAAGCTGTGAAACGGCTCTGGTGTGAGAAGCCTCCAGGGCCAGCCGGGAATGGGGAAGGCTGCTCAGCCACGAGGCTTCTGGTCAGTCTAGGGCACTGTGGGAGAGTCTCTCCCTGCTCTTATCTGCCCGGAGGTCGCAGCGGGTGAAATCCTCCCAGTACAGACTGAGTCCCTCGGGTAAAGGCCTGCTGTCTTCTCGGAGACCCACTTAAAATACAAAAAGGCCTGGGATGGTGACAAACTAAAGATCAAACACTCCATGTGACCCAAGTTATCTGACCACTTATCAGGATTAAAGAAAGAAAGCAGGGCTACTGGAGGGGTCTGGGTGCCCGACGCGGTTGCCGCCACCAGGGAAAATGCATCTGGGCTGCTTCGACCGACTGCCTGGCTCACATGGCTGGGCCCCTAAGACGTCTTCTCTCCTCTTTGTTCTCACTAATGCTATGTTTCCAGTTGACTATTTTACAAAAGCCTTTTACTCCATGAAGTTGTTTTAGGGAAAATACTTTTACCCCATTCAATGATATTTTACTAAAGTAACGTCCACGAATTCCCTCAGCTGCTTAGTAGGTTAGATTGACAATTGGCCCTAGTCATATGCACTAGGGCCACAGGAGAAAGGGGATAGTAAAGACAGTGATCCTGATGTTATTGATTAGAAAACCTCTCCTGAACAGGTGACTGGGAACAAGGACGACTGAAAAAATTCAATTAATTATTGACTTTATGCACTAGCAAAGTTCTTAATTTAAGTAGAGAATGGCATCTACTTTTGATTTGTCATTAGTGGTCAAAGGAGCCACAAGAACTCAAAATATACTTAGGTTTTCACAATGAGCCACCACATATACACGACTTCTCTCCTAGGTAGGTTTTCTAATGTAAAAAACAATCAAATTTTTGGCACAGAAGACGATTTTATGTTAACAACAGCTGTGTCCATCTCAAAGAATTCTCATGTTTTTAGCTTAAAATAGGACCTGACTGACATGAAAAACAAAATACTCCAGGTGGCCATTGCAGTACAGAATAAAAGGCAAGCCACACACCTGCACTGCTTGTAAAGATGACTCAACTCTTTCTTTTTCTGCCATATGCATGTGACTTTATTTTTAAATTAATAGTTGTAGGGATTAGAGTGGTGAGATATGTCATTTTTAATGTTCTGACAACTCTATTTTTTTCTATTAAAGCCTAATGATTTTATTAGAAAGAACATCCAAGAATTTTTTAAGATTTTATTTATTCATTTTTTTCCCCCCAAAGCCCCAGCAGATAGTTGTATGTCATAGGTTCACATCCTTCTAGTTGCTGTACGTGGGACTCGGCCTCGCGCTGGACGGAGAAGTGGTGCCTTGGGGCGCACCCGGGATCCGAACCCGGGCCGCCAGCATCAGAGCGCGCGCACTTAACCGCTAAGCCACGGAGCCGGCCCTCATCCAAGAATTTTTTAAAAGGCACTATTTAAGTAATCTGATCTCTAACACTGTTCCACTTTAATCCACATAGTTTGACAAGTAATGAATAAATAATCTGACTCAGAAATCACAACAAAGATGGAAAGACATTTTCTAAACTTGTTGTAAAAGTGTGACACTTGTCACTAGCCCACAATACTACTAAATTTTGTCATCACTGGACATGGGAATTTGTAGATGACCAAACTTGTTTGCTGTCTCCACCTTATCCTTCCTGCTGACTGCTTCTGACACTCTCTGCTTGTAAGAATTTCCAGAGAACGTGTGCCAAGAGAAGGGATGGAAAACTTAATTATTCAATTAATTAGGACCTCTGGATTAAAGAAATGACACAAAAAATTTAAAAATATGATAAAAACGTACATTTCAAGCAGACTCTGATGTCTGATGCTATGTTTGAAAGAGACAAATTGTCACTGTGGGATTGAAGTTTGTTTATTGTAGTAGCTCTATCATTAGAATTAATGACTGCCCACTATTACTACACAGATGTTTGTCATATTAGAAATGAGGGCTTGCTACTGGATTTGAATAAAACAATTTCCAAAACCTTCACCTTCTGAATTTCCATCAGTAATCTCCAGCAAGTACTTGAGTATTTCTGAACCACCATTGTCCTTTGGAGGATCTGGAAAATATGCAAATGTCTTATTAGTTATGGAAGAGTGTTGATTTTTATTGGTAAATATCATTAGAACACAGAAAATCATGTAACATTATACGGCCTTAATTCTGAATTTAACCAAAAGGGACAATAATTAACATATTATTTCACTCAACTGCTCTCCTGAAAAACAAAAGAAACAAACAAAAATATCAAGAAACTCTGAATACTATCAGATTATTCCGAGTTCTTAGACCTAGAAATGTCGGTGATAGCCATTATACACTGAAACATGAGCAAAACACAAAATAAGAATTGATTTTTCTAAGAGTTATGTTAAGAAATTTGAGAATTCTGAAACTTGCTCTTCAATATTTAGTGATTTTTATATAAGATGAAACATTTATGCATTTCTTTTTTATTATTATTTTATTCTTTTTTATTTCACTTCTATTATTTGTGATCAGATTCTTTTGAAGATGGAGAGGGAAGGAAAAAGAAGTGCAAAATTTATTGACAAAATAAATAAAACATCAGAACGTAATAAATCTGTTCCATCATAGTTTGCTACTATGCAAACTTTATATCCCAGTGAACCTCATACAGAACCAGAGCTGTGGATTGACAGAATGTGCTTCAAAGAGGTGGTTTGAGGAAGAGGTTCCGGCTCATTACCAGAGCCCTGTGGCACTCTGAGTATTTAGTCCACTGCTAACCCTGTGCCTACAAGAGTCTTCTCTTCTGAGCAGAAAAATACTTTGCATTATAATTTTGCAAGACTATGCCGAATTTTCCTGCACGGTCAGTTGGCCCCTTTTATATTTTAGCTATACCCTCAGATCACTCATACAGATTTAGGGACTTGACTTCCCTTCTCCTTTCATCCAGCATCTCCACTAATGTATACATACTTCAGAAATAGATATTAAACAATAATTATGAAGTTAAATACTACAGCATATGGCTAATGAAAGGACATATTCGGTGCTGACAGAACTTTCCAGGATTTTCTGAGAAAAAAGTTTTACAGTTAGGCAAAAAGCACACCTAGATTTTTATAGTTTCTCAATCATATCCATCTTCCAGGGAAATAGATACCCTAATAATTCTGCCTCAAAATTATTAGGTAACTTGAAACAGTTATATGTCTCAGTGATTGTTCTCTAATAATGGTTTAATAATGTTTTAAACTCCCTTTACGTCACTTGGCTGCCAGGTAAAATCTTATTTTAAATTTCTACTTTTTTTTTGTCTTTTAGGTAGCTAATATTATTATATGACGTTAGTGATAATTATATATATCATATCAGTTTTACATATAATTGCAAATGTTTATCAACATTCTAATGGCATTCATTTCATTGAAATAATCCATACAGCAGAGGGGAGCCACATCCCATCCCCCCCAATGACGAACTTCAATATGAAAAAGTCCTAAGGTTCAAGACTTCTGCTTATATACAAACAGCAACAAAAACTAAAGTTTTCCTAACTCATTATAACTTGAACAATCTGTACATCAAAATTTACTTATGATGACGTATCTAACTTTTGAAATTTATTTTCAATATTAACTTTATAAATCAATTTTTTACATTAAATATTACTACTTTTTTAAGAGTAAGCTATTAAAGAATGAAACATATATTCAGAGATTACTACATTCAAGTCAATAATACATTAAAAATATAGGAGGAAAAACATGTAATACAGAAAAATCATAAAGGAAGTGAGATGTTCTTAAAATTATCCATTTTACCAATTTGTGGAATTCTCTGGCTTTTACACGTATATTGCAAATGTGTAAAACTCCTGCAAATAACACTGTCCTTTTATTCTTTATTTTGGTTTGTTACTACTCAAATTACAGTAGTCCACCCTTATCTGCGGGGGACACGTTCCAAGATCCCCAGTGGATGCCTGAAACCGGGGATGGTGCCAAATCCTGTATGTACTATGTTTTCTCCTATACATACATACCTATGATACAGTGTAATTTATAAATTAGGCACAGTAAGAGATTAACAACAATAATTAATAATAAAATAGAATGATTATAACAATATAGTGTAATAAAAGTTACCATAGATCTTAGCAACCTCAGCATACGATTTTTTTTCTTTCCTTATTAAATTGAGAACTTTTATCTTTTCACTTTAAAGAAGCAATTTATGGCTTCTCTTTGGCATATTTGAATTGCCAGCATTAACTTCTCCTGTGCTTTGGGGCCGTTATTAAACAAAATGTGGGTTACTTGAACACAAGCACTGTGACACCATGTCAGTTGATCTGATAACCTGATAACCGAGATGGCTACTAAGCGACTGATGGGCGGGTACCGTATGTAGCGTGGACACACTGGACAAAGGGATGCTTCATGTCTGAGGCGGGATGGTGTTACTCAGAATGGCACGCAATTTAAAACTTATGAATTATTTCTGGAATTTTCCACTTAATATTTTTGGACTGTGGTTGACCACGGGTAACTGAAACTGCGGAAAGCCAAACCATGGATAAGGGGGACTACTGTGATCAATTTTTAAAAATCTGTCAAAAAGGAAGCAACAGCAACAGCAGCAAAACATACCCCATTTGACACTAAACCCATGAGATGTAACTGGTCCTTTAATGAGCGGTCTTGTCGGAGGTCCAGGCCTGTCAGGACTCGTCGTACACACCAAAACTTCACTGGGACAACTTTTCCCTTCCATGTTAGAAGCAGTCAGCTATGACACAACCAAGAAAACATGAACATGCTTTAGATATGAGGTATTAAATCAATGGAGGCTTTCTGACATGGCAAGATCAAGGCATCCATAAACTCAGACAGACAGACACACATACACATCTTCTCTCTCTATCTCCAACTACTGATTTGTAAGTGTTTCTTTTATGGAGTACTTATTTTCTGTATAGTTGGCTATTAACAATTAAAAATAAAACAATAAGGTGGGTTTTAGCTAAAGACACTTTTACCCTTTCAAAAAGACACAAAATAAACCCACTATATCACCACCTAGTTGTTATTGTTTTATGGAAGGAAAATACGGGGGAGAAGCCGGTAAAAATAACCTCACTTATTTAAATGTAGGGCAGTGCCACCTTGTGGAGAAATGCTAGCAGTATACCTATGTTCTCATAGCCAACGTCAAATAACAAGGGTTTTTCAAAATACCAAAACCTATCATTTTCCTCAAATAGTCGCATTCTTCACTTGATAATTTGACAACTATTTACTGAGTGACTATAACACGCCAAATAATGCCCCTTGGCCTCCAAAAGAGAAGGAAGGGTGGAATCAGAAGACAATCTTTTCTCTCCAAGATGCACATGTCCTACTAGAAACCCCAGTGCCAGGCACAGATCAATAAACAGTGGGCTGCAGCATAGAATGCAGTACACTGGTTTTCTCTCTTTTTTTTTTATGAGGAAGATTGGCCCTGAGCTAAGATCTGTTGCCAGTCTTCCTCTATTTTGTGGGTGGGACGCCGCCACAGCATGGCTTGACGAGCAGTGTGTAGGTCTGTGCCTGGGATCTGAACCCATGGACCCGGGCTGCCAAAGTGGAGCGTGCTGAACTTAAACACTACACCACTGGGCCAGCTCCTGGTTTTTCTCTCTTAATGACTGCAAAGCATTGTTTCTGCCTACATCACAAGGCCCTACAGTGTCATTACGAATGATAGTTAACGACCACAGCAAAGCCTAAGCAAGGAGGGAGTGGGAAATAGAAGAGAAAAATAAAAATGGCTGAGGAAAAAAATGAGCTGAAGAGCAAAGGAAAATGGAGAGGAAAAGAGAACTCTGAATAAAAGGATAAACACTGAAGAGAATAGTGTGAAGTGCAGGTGAGAGACAGGTGCACTGAGCAACCAGTTTGGGTCTTCCTGGGTGAGCACATCCGGCCATGCTGTAACCCAATTTATGACAGCACATTACAACAGTTTAAAATTAAAGTATGGTGTAGGCCGGCCCTGTGGCTTGGTGGTTAAGTGCGCGCGCTGCGATGCTGGCAGCCCGGGTTCGGATCCCGGGTGCGCATCGAGGCACCACTTCTCTGTCCATCCTGAGGCCGAGTCCCACATACAGCAACTAGAAGGATGTGCAGCTGTGACATACAACTATCTACTGGGGCTTTGGGGGCAAAAAATAAATAAATAAAATCTTTAAAAAAAAAAAAAATAAAATAAAGTATGGTGTACATTTTATAAATTGACTTTAAAAATGTAAAGTGCAGTGAACTTAAAAAATTTTTTACCTTATAGAGTCAATCTGAAATGGTAAATGGGTGAAACATAAAACAGCTTCTTTTTTTCAAGCAGTTCAGGTACCAAAATGACTGACTCACCCTGAATTTATACTGTGTGCTTCTTTTGAGATTTTTCACAGTACAGGTTAAATCCTCTCCAGTGTATTTTGGGTGGAAAAGGTTATCCTGAAAAGGCAAAGCCAGAAAGAAACATCAGTATCATGAAATCTGGGCATTAAGCACCTTTGTTCGTGGGATTTTTATGTTGCCTCTTCCCATCATCACAGTGGGCTCGAGGTCTGGCACCTGTTGCAGAAGAGAGTGTCAGAGGCCAGTGGTGCAGTGGAGAGCATCCTAGCTTTAAATAAAAACTTAACTCTATCACACTGTAATTTCTCCTGGGTCTGTTCACGTTTATTGAGAGGCTAATAGGAATTTGAATGAGAACAATGCTCTCTCTTTGAGAGAATGTAAATTTACTTTAGAAGAGATGCCACCATATGCTTTTCTCACAAAACAAACCTCCTAGTTACTCAGTAAGCATTTTAAACAAAAAACGTAACCACCAAGTAGTACTGTGTGACAAAGCAGTATGCACTTTCATAGAAAAATTTATTTAACAATGTTGTCATGAAAAATGCCTCTAGTACTCATGTCCTCACTGTCAGGCTGCAACGTGCTAGGAAATAAACTGTGGTAGAGGTTTCTGGCCACACGGTGTCCTCTTCTGGCCGAGCAAGAAAGAACAGCTTAGATGGGGAAGGCATGATCCTTTAAGAGGATAAATATCTCATTAAAGGTGAATGTACAGAATTCTTTCCACAGTATTCTCTGCCATCCACCCATCCTTCCAGCCATCCATCCACCCATCCAATATTACTGAGCACCTTCTATGCATCACGCTCTCTTCCACACTCAAGGGGTTCAACACTGCCCAAGAACAGACAAAGTCTCGCCCATAAGAAACTTACATGCCATTTGGAGAAAGTGATTTAAGAAAAATATATATACACACACACACACACACACACACATAAAAATATATATATATACACACACACATACATATAAACATGAAGCATGTCATGTGGTATTAAGTGGTAAAAGGATAGAGTGGTAGACCTAGTGAGGTGCTGCTTTCTATAGTTGTGAGGGTTTAAACAAGGCAGCCACAAGAGCCTTTTTAAATTTAAATACAATTAAAAATTCAGTTCCGTGGGCTGGCAGCCATATTTCAAGTGCTCAACAGTCGTGTGTGACACGCGCTACCTTATTGGACAGCACAACCATAAATCAGAAAGTTCTGGGCCGGCCCTGTGGCTTAGCGGTTAAGTGCGCACGCTCCGCTGCTGGCGGCCCGGGTTCAGATCCCGGGCGCGCACCGACGCACCGCTTCTCCGGCCATGCTGAGGCCGCGTCCCACATACAGCAACTAGAAGGATGTGCAGCTATGACATACAACTATCTACTGGGGCTTTGGGGGGAAAAAATAAATAAATAAAATCTTTAAAAAAAAAAAAAAAAAGTAAGTTCTACTGGACAGTGTTGTTTTACAGGCGGTCAGGGAAATGCTCTCCAAAGAGGGGACAAGTGGGAAGAGCCCTGAAGGAAATGAGGGAAGTGAGTCAAAGGTCTCTGGAAGGGCATTCTAGCCGCACGGCATAGGAACTGCAAAGACCCTGAGGCCAGGGCATGCCTGGTGTGTTCAACCAGACTACAGCGGCAGGAACAAGGGCAGAAATGAAGAATCCAGTGGTGCAGGACCTGTCGGCACTGTAAGTGCTCTGGCTTTTACCCTGGGATAGAGGGGAAGGCACTGAGATGGGAAGGATTCTGAGCAGAGCACTGACATGATTGTACTTGATTTAACAGGATCACTCAGGCTCAGTGTGGAGAACAGACTGCAGTGTAGTAGGGTGAAGGCAGGGAAAAGGCTTAAGAGGCCACTGCAATAATTCAGGGGCGAGATGATGGTGGCTTATAAAGTGGTAGCTGTGGAGATGTTGAGAAATGGTTAGATTTCTGGATAATTTCTGAAAGATTTAAAAGGATTTGCTGACTGATTATATATAAGGTCAAGGGTGACTCCAAGTGTTTCTGGCTTCCCCAAATGAGAGGACCGGGACGCCATTTACTGAGATGGTGAAAATGGGAAGGACACGCTGCTGCTGGTAGTGGTAATGACAGTGCTGGAAATTAAGAGTTTGGTTTTGAACTTACATAGCTAATCTAATTTCATGATGTCCTGTAGTTACAACAATACTGACTTACACAGAACACATGCAAGGGTGTAAAATCTGTAAAACTCACATTTTCATCCTCCTGGATTTCCAAAGTATAGGTGACCACTTCCTCAGGTGAACAGCCTTCTGGTTTATTCCACTGCAACGTGACCCATGTGACCCCAGCTCGAACAAGTCTTGGTGCAGAGGGCATCTGAGGAATGTTTCCTAATGTGTAGCATACCACCTCTTGGCTATACCCACTGTAGAGAAATAAACCCAGCGAGACACACATTTAGGAGCACAGGAGGAGTCTCGGCTTTAAAAGAGGAAGGATAAACCCACCTACTGCCCAACTCGCTTGGGTTGGAAAGTCTGGGGCCTGACAAGCTCAGCAAGCGAAGGCAAGCAAGGAATCTGTGCGATATTCCCTACCACAACTTCCAAGTTCCCCCTTTAGTCTGCTACTGAAAAAGCACACCACGTTTCGGGACAATATATTTAAGAATTTATTTTCCCCCAAGAGCACCCAGCAGCAAGTACACCAGAGTCCAATGTTCACCAAGCTATGAGCCACAGCTACCAAGGAGCCTTCAAATCAATGTTGAGTGCAAATAATTGTTGATGAAATAAATGTTTTACAAATATATACAATGCTTCTGTAAAAAGTTTGTGGGTGCTCCCAATCCATTTACAAATTCTTGAACCACAGAAGCCTTTATCGTTATGACTCTTTCAACCAGTGGACTCTAAAAATACAATGGCTATCATGGGTGGGGAAGGAGGGCTGTAAAACCTTGTGATGTTAAGAAAAATTTCTCTAGGCTGGAAAAAAGGTTGGGGACCAACGATGTGCTGAACCTTTAAGATTTTCAATGAGCAGTGATGAAAGGAAAAGATTTTTCTCTTAATCAAGAGTTACCCAGGAAGTGCAATTGAAATATGGTCTTTTAAAGCATCTTTAATCCACTGACGCTTCACTGTACACCTGTTCTTGCCTTTCTTCTACAGCTTGGAGGCAAGCTGTGGTGTCCTAGTCAGTCCAGATTTTTCTCCAGTACTATGAGTATCTGCCCTGGGCTTGACAACAATGGCTGGCCCAGCAGCCCTTTCCTTGTATCAGGAAACACACATATAATTGAAAAAGACAACTGAACGAGTAGCTTGCTAAAGTGATGAAAGAAAAGGCACATGATCTGAAAAAAATAAAGCCCCAAGAGGGATTCCTTTCAAAATCTGCACTGTTACCTTTATCTTGGTTCTCAGAGACTCCTAGTGGGGCCTTTGCATTATGGCAAAAGGCCTTTGCATTCCTGCAGAGAGGCCACACAGTGGCATTTAATCCCTCAGAAGGGGCCTTCTGCCCTCTGATTAGGATTCCTTCTCAGAAAATCTCAAATTGGTTCAGTGTGGTGGCAGCAGGTGCCCTCAGGCCTTCCAGCAACGTGAGAGGAAGACTCAGAATCAGCAAACAAATGATTAATGGCACGAGGACGAGGGAATGTCATACCTGGTGCCAATGTCATTCCGAGCAGCCAGCCTGAATGTGTACCCCATCGCCGGACAAAGCTTTGTCAACTTGCAGTGCTTCTGGCTCCCAAAAAAGCACTGTCTGAAACCACTGTTTCTTTTTCCCTAAAAGAAAACATGAAACAATGCACATAAATTAAAAAAAATAATAACCATAAGAAAACGAAGGAGCACTTTGAATAACTGTTTAACTTTCGAGTTTGGATGAACAAAACCAAGAGAAGGAAAGCTTCTAGGGAAGTGTTCATGTTGCACATAAAGCAGTCTACAACGAAATGTCATCCTTAACATAAAGGCACTACAGAAAATTCTAGAACTGAGATGGGTAATGCACTGTACTTGTGGTATTTCTAAAGTGTGTTTTTTTTTTTTCCTGAAGAAGATTCGCCCTGAGCTAACATCTATTGCCAATCTTCCTCTTTTTTTTTTTGCTAGAGGAAGATTCACCCTGTGCTAACATCTGTGCCAATCTTCCTTTATTTTGTTGTGGGTCGCTGGCACAGCATGGCTGCCAATGAGTGGTGTAGGTCTGCATTTGGGAACCGAACCCGGGCCACCAAAGGGGAGACTGCCAATCTTAACTACTAGGCCACAGGGCCGGCCCCCTCTAAAGTGGTTTTTGATCAACAAAATTAAAAACAACCCTTTCAGGTACAAGGCAACGCTCAAGTTGAGGATCACCATCTCTAAGATCTTCTTCCTTGCTCAAGTTGGTCAAATTGCCCAATCTGACCAACAGGAGTCAGTCTGCAGCCTCACAGGGATCACTAGCCCTAGAACCACACAGCCTTTCCCAATAACCACAGAGCACCTGAGGACCAGTCTGCAACTTAGCAACCCATAGAACGTCCTCCCCAGTGTTCTCTCCTCTCTCCCTCCCTGCAGCAGCCCCCAACCCCCAAGCAGGTACACTCCAGCAATGGTGAGCTGTTTCTTCACTGGTGCCTAAGTCCTGGGCACATGCCTTTGACTCATCTCGTCCACATCTGCCTTCCTCTTAGCAGTGCTTTGGACAACCTGGGAGGTCAATCAATGCTTGCAGAGCTGAACTGAATGTCTGATAAGCACTTGGAACATTAGGTGAATTCATCTATATGTATTACAGCCCTCAAGTTTCTTATGAGGCTGGAAATATATTTTTAATGTGTTCCTAGCCTTATACGATACTTCAAATCCCTTGAAGTAAAAAGAAAATACTCCATTGTGTTCTCTTACTAGATCTATGAGTAAGAGAAAGAACTTAACTACCCTGTTGCCATGCTCAGAGGCCCGGAATACTCATATCAGCAGTTTGCTAGAACAGGTATTTTCATACCCATAATCCACACCATTTTATCTATGTTTATCTATGCAGACTTACTCTTGGTTGGTTCTTGCAAAAGAAAACCACATGCTAACACTGAATAAATCTTAGCATTCTAATCAGACAGTTGGGCTCAGGGCCTTCAGGAATATGTTTGAAATTCTCGATTTATTTTATGAAGAACGAAGAAAGCACATTCTTCTCCTAAGCAAATTTAAAGCATTTCCTTTCTTTAAGCAGGCCTCCAAATGCTTACTACTAAAACACATTCCAGGTGAAGTTTAATTAAAAATAAAATAAACATGCCACCAGCTCGAAGCATCACTAGGGTGAACAGATTAAAAACAATCATGCCACACTCATCTTCGAACTAACTCTTCCCCACCCTCCCCTCCCCGAGCAAGGTGGTGCCCTTTCCAAGGAAGGGAGTGGAAGTCCTAATGGTCTTTAAGATCCAAAGGTCACTTCATCAAGGGTTCAAACTACATTCAGGTGCAACCAATAAAAAAAAAAAGGCAGTAAATAAAGCCTAACATTTTTCAGCTGCTACTGGAGCAAAGTCACCGTGTCTTCATATCGCGCCCTGATGCTTACTTTAACCTTGAGTGTTAAGGTGGCTGCAGACAATTTATTCACAGAAAAACAGGTTATGCATACATTTGCATAATTACACCCAGCATCTGATTATCCTCTCTGCACACCGGGTGTGTTTTGTATCCATTTCAGGCTGTAGTGTGATCCACCTTCTTTCTTCCTCTATTTCTGAACTCAGAGTAAATAGTGCAAGAAAGGCACATCCTGCTGTCACGGAAGCCTCATCCTTTCCAAACCCGCTGTTGGCTCCCCTTCAATGCCTCATTTTTCCCATTTCTTTGTTTGGTCTCCTTTTCCCATTTCTGGTGCTTAGAACCACAGCCAGTAAATAGAAGTCAGTCTGTTCCTTACTAGGTTGACTTGCTTTAATATGGTAAAAACCAGACTGTCTGTGGCTTAAATGAGAAAAAAGAGTGGGGAGGTATCAATGATGGAACTAGACTTTTCTTTTAAAGGGCCATAGCACTGCAGCTCACTAAAGCATTGGGGAAAGAGGCATTCTGTGATCTTCAAGACATTTTCCTATGTTACTAACACTTTTTTTCTTAGTTTTCTACTTCAGTATTGGGAACAATTGTTAAATAAACTCCAGCTTTTTAAGACAAATCATGCCAAATTTTCCATCTTAATACTTTCCAAGATGTATTACTACATGCATAGACCTTAAGAACTTGTATAAAACCCAGAATTGCTAGAACCTTACAATTAAGTTTTAGAAATAATGTCTGTCGAGTATGAAGGGGTAAGAGTACAAATAGTTCAAAGAGTTGAAGAAATAAGGCTTACTGGTGAATTTTCAGAAGTCACTGAGAATAAAGCAAAAACAAGGGAAGGTCGGTTAACAAAATATTCCAGAAAGGAGAGAAGCTTTTGAATAAAAGGAAATATGCATGTATGACATGGAGTTAAATATAAAAGGGATAGCTGAGAAAAAAATTAATATTCAAAAAAGTCATTGCAGTGCAAAAGTGATCTACAGCTGAGAGGTTAGCATGTGAAAACGGAGGATGCCACGGGCTCCGGCGACCCCACGGCTCACGCGCCCCTGGTCTTCTACGGCAGATCGTGCCAGGCACTCGGATGGCTCTGGGGCTTAGGGATTAGAAAGTACAGGTTCAAAGGTACAGGTGACGTGGAGAATCTGTTTGTAAACCCAGAGAGAGCCCAGGTTATAAATAGCATTTACAAATAAAATATTACCCAGTTCTTGTTGACAGAAATGGATAAGGTTTAAAAAAAAAAAGGTAACGCTTTAGAAGATTGAAATATTCAGACAAACTGAGAGGAGTGATAATATGAACCTTTATCATTGTTTATCAGAAATCCCTAAGTCCACGCCCTTACCGCCAGTAAAGTTTTACAGACGGCAAATCATAACTTCCATATTTTATAGCTGGCATGGCTCCAAATGATTTCGGGATTATAATCTGTGGCATGTTCCCTCTTCTAATAAAATTTAACTTAAACTACGCAGGATTCGAGATACACTAGCTTTACTCAGAAAGAAAACTTACTTTCTAATAATTTAATGTCAGCCTCGTGCGAAGTTTCCTACTAAAACATGGTACTAATAGGAACGAATAATCTCCTGACATTTTCTAGGCCTGCTGTCATCATACCCTGGTCAAACATGGCAGCAGGGACACGCTCGGCCCACGCCTTGTTCCTGGCCAGACACCGCTGCTAGACCACTTGTGGTGCGTCACAGAGGACAGTAAGAGTGGGGGCTCAAGGCCTGGGGGAGGCTGGTCCACAAGGGAAGAGCTGGGGACGGGTGCACTTGATTCTCTGGCCATTGGGATGAGGTGTGCAGCATAGGAGCAAGCAGACTAGAACCTCCCTGAGCACTTGAGTTCCTGTTCTCCTAGGGATGGAAACAAAACTTCACCCGGATTAGAGTGAGAGGTGAGAGGAGGCTTGAAGCCCACACCCTTGACCATTCTGGAGCCGACCTAGCCACTGGGCTACATTTGACACTAATGGATACAACCCCCAGCCATGTGCTGGCCTAACTTTCTACTGCCAGCGTCCACAAGCCAAAATGGGCAGACCTTCAGGGTTCCCTGGCTTTTTTCCATTTCATAATCCTGGGCATTCCCAAATGCTTGTTTCTGCAGCACACATGGAGTTCATTCTAGGACAAGGTTAATCTTTACCAGAATGTGAAGAAATCTTGGAGTGCAAACCAACTGCATGCTGATAAACCTCATGACAAACCTGGGTGGCTTCCTTTTTCAGCTGAGTGCCCCTCTTCTCACTCAACTGAATTCAGAGTTCTTGGGAATCTCTCGTCATCCCACACCCAGGCCAGCCCAAGAGCACCGATTCAGCGCCCTGGGCCTTGAGACGAATGGAATGGTTTTCTGACGGGGCCCAGGGTTCTTGTCCTCACTTCTGGTCAAAATTGCTCTCGAGGAAAAGGCTCGATTTGCCAGCAGCTGGCTCACGTACACGGCACGTATCAGATTCGTCCTTCCTCAGTGCCGAGCTCCCCAGCTGTGCCTCTGCTCCTCTGTCTTACCATTGAACAAAACTATGTTGCCTGTTATCCACATTCCAGACCCACTGGCTGGGCTTATTCTCCATTCCCTCCAGCCTGTCTTAGGGTCCCCCATGCCCCTGCAACTCTGTTTCCCAGAGCTCGCCGGGCTAGGCTGGACCTCTCATTACCCGACCCCCGGTGAGCAAGTGCCTCTTCTCAGTTTCAGATTCATACACTAAAGAGAGGACCATCTTCGGGGGAAAGTCCCAGCCTGATAACACTTGGACCACCACACACTCTATCAGCCTCCGCCTCTCCTCTGCGCTATCCTCATTCACTTTTTAGAAGGATCACACATTTGGGTACAAGTAGCAGTAATAACCAGAGTCCAGGTGTTCCACCAGGTTCCCGCTCAATTGTGAAGAATGTCAATAACCTCCAACTTTTTGTCAGACTGTGAAATGGCCCCATCTTGCAAAGGCCGGGGAGAGAGAAGGAAGCTTGGGGGAGTATGTGAAATGCACTCTCATGTGGCTGCACAGCACAGAATGACTCACCCTTGGAGAGATTTTCCAAGACGTGCTAATAACCTCAGGGACAAAGATATTACCCGTCCCCCAGGGGGAAAAACGCCTTAGCCAACATTATTTCATTCTTTAAAATAAAATTTGGAGATAAATTATAAACATAAAAGATTTTAAATATTTTAATGAACATAGTCTCTATTTCCTATTTTATCTTCTGCCCTTTTACTACCTGAGTACTTTTCCATTTTTTAGTTTAAAAAATTTAAATTATTAAATAAAATTATAACGTATTTTTGAATTATCCTGCTCTCCCCAAAATTAAACACTTTGCTGACCCCTGTGAGTAACCCAAAGAAATAAGACACATGATCTTGCTTTTCAAGTGTGACAACGGAGGCAGAGGCATTAACTGGCAGGGATACTGTTTATGTCACGGGTTCCCTCTCTTTATTCCTAAGGGAGCAGGCAGTGACCACTTCCATCTGAGAAGAACAGTGTTTGAGTGCCACTGAGGCACAGCCTGCTGGCTGGCAGAGCTGCGCTGGGTACAGGGCAACTCTAGGTACTCATGTGTCTTCCTTCTCCCTCTTCTCAGAACACTCGGAAGAGAAGCAAGGGTAGGAAAAAGAGTTATGTGGTACTTTCCAAGTCCATGACCTTGTATCTAACAATCTTAGGGCAAAGAAGAATCTTAGAAGAATTCTAAGATTCTACAAAGCTCAAAGAAGAATCTTAGGACATCATACCTGAAACACGGTATGCACTATATAAAGATGAAGGAAAAAAGATTAACAGTTTCTCACGACTAAGAGAGTCAAGAGAAGCCTTATGTCACATGGGGTGATTTTAAACATGTCTGAAAATTCTTTGACACCCCACACTTTGAGGAGCAAAGTCTATGGCCCTTCTCCTTGAATGTTGAGTGGGCTTCTGACTCACCTGTAACTGACAGAATGGAATGGAAATGAAGCTAGGAGATGTCCCAGGCTAAGTCTGAAAAGTGAGGAAGCATCTGTCTTTTTCCCCAGAACACTCACTTCTGTTAATTCTGACTTCCCCGAGGCTGCCATGCTGTGAGGGAGCCCCAGATGAGGTCCCACTCAAGCCAGCAGTGACCACTAGACTTGTGATTGAAGACTCTGCCAGAAGGTTCCAGCCCCAGCCAATGAACCCTCCCAGCAGAAACTCCAGAAATTGTGGAACACAGACAAGCCACTCCCACACTGCCCTGTCTAAATTCCCAACCTAGAATCCATGAGCATAAGAAAGTGATTGTTTTAAGCCATTAAGTTTTGAGGTAATTTGTTATGCTATATTAAACTCATCTATTTTGATGTCCATATATGTTTATAGCACGAAGTTTTCCTGAACTTTCATAAATTCCTCCTGCACTATAAATAACCAGGAGGTAAGGGAGCAGAAGCGTGCACGCGGGTACTCAACACAAACGTTTAATGTCTGCCTGAATAAAGGGTGCTGTTTTCTACATGCACTTGGTACATGCCTTTTCCCTCAAAGCCATCCAACAAAGGCAGGCCTCTCTGAATAGAATTAAAGAGTTATTTTTGTAGAAGCTAAAAATGTAACCAGATTCCCAGATGATAAATATCAACCAAAACTGTTAACAGCAATACAGGTACTTCACCTTAACAGAGGGACACTTTAGACTGAATTAAGATTTTTAACAGTGCTATCCCAGAAGTTGTAGAGAACCATGGGGAGATTTTTAAATACAGATATGCAACAGTCTTTGGGGGATGGTTTAGGTATGACATAGCCTAAAGCCACAGGAGTGAGCAAATTAAATAGCCTTTCAGAGGACCTCCATGTGTAACTGGGATTCCACCTCTCTTTGGTATCTGTTTACAAACACACAGTAGAATAAAGTTCCAGTGGAAAAGTCAATTTACAGGTGGGTTTGCCTAGTTGAAAACTGGTATCTAAATATATAAAAAGTATTTGATTCATTTCATAAAATGCAACTAATTTTTAAAGTTAAAAATATGTTTAAAAGTAACTGTGTTGATTTGTAACATTAGGTAACCACAAGACTGAAAAATTTTTTTAAAGTCAGTTTTCCTTCTTTATTTTATGTATCTTCATAAAGCTGTCCTCAGTACTTGGGAAGGTGAATCTTCTAAATGGGTTGGCTTCCTGTTAAGGAACTTAACACATCCATGGCCAATTCTATACATATAACTCACACATATTCCAATTAACTCAGGATACATACAGTATTTTCCTGCCAGGAGTCATTCTGTAGCCTGTGAGGAATGTGGTTGCTCTGGCTAACATTTCCAATGACCCTGGCACTGACAACCCTGGAAGCTGGTATTTCCAACAGTGCCACTAATAGATGAAGTTGGCTGACATTTTCAATTGCCTTCAAATTAATAGATTGGAAATGACTCTTCCCATTCCTCTTCATGACAGCTTCATTCTTGGCAAAACAAAATGAGAATGGCAACACAAGGGCATTCGAATCCACGGAACTGGCTCCCTTTGATCATGTGACTTACACTCCTCCTAATCTATCATCTCTTTCCATTGACCTCATTCTCTTACAGGTTCTTTCACAGCCATGCCTGCTGCCTTCTGGGGCTGCTCTTACGAGGTTTGAGAACTGCCTGCTAAATAAGTTACATGAATTTGGTTATCAGTTGTCATGTGCTCCTGGCCCATGGCTGTGGGGTCCAGACGTGGGCTGAGTGATTCTGGGCTGAGCACTCTCCATAACATTGCAGTTCAACCCGTCAGAAATGGCAATGATAAATCAAAAAAATAAAGCTGCATTGGCCAACTGAACTACTGCCAGGCTCCAAGATTTAGTCTGCTGGGACATCTATATTTAGAAGTTGTTCCAGCACTGGCCAACCGTAGGCAACATCAAAGATAAATGTTGGCTTGAGAAATAGGAGCATGTATGTGTTCAGCATAACCATCTATAAGAAGGGGTTCATAACAGGGAGGAGGCGCACTCCACATCTGGGTGGATTCAAAAGTTCCTTGTGCCGACCCTCACTCTCCCCCCAGTGATGCCTCTTTCATTTTACTCAGTGCTCTGGCACAGAGGAACTTTCAAAGGTAAGATAAGGGGGTGGGATAGTTTGTGGTTGCATGTCACTAAATAAATACCACATGCATTTTATCCCTGGCACACTAGTTTATTCTATTAGTGAGAGAGGCTTAGCTACCTGAAATAGCCAAAGATGATCACCAGGTCCTCCAATTTAAAACAAACATAACGTTCCTATATATCCCTCCAAATATGGAGGTTCATCTGACGTCTAGTGCTTTGATAAGATTGGAATGTTGAGACTGTCCCAGTGAAGGGAAAGGAAAGAACAAGGGAGTGATTTTAGAACAGGCAGCCTGTACTATTTACAAATGAGCCAAGGGATGGATGGGGACAGTCCACCCATCTAGCCAAGGCCCAAGGTGGCCATCTTCCAGCTGGCAACCAACAAGCATGACAAACATGAGTTGATAAATTAGGTGCCAAGGACCAAGATGGTATTTGTAATTTAGCCTCAGCCGGAAACTCCCCACAAAGTCTGCTGCCTAAATACACAATAACTCCATCCAGCACACATATGACAAATGGCAAACAGCAAGGAGAGAATCTGCTTCAGGTGTGCAGATGTCTGGGGCTAAGGTCCTTAACAGGGGCTCCTTCTAACTCAGCTCTGCCTTTGTGACCTACAGACCTCGCTGAGTTACTGAATCCTTCCTGGCCTAGTTTCCTTCAACAGGAGCTATAGTGGAGGAAGCTGTTCCCCTGACTCTCTGAAACCATCTCGGATGTGGCAGCAAGGGTCTGTAATGTGGTGCAACACAGATCCTCTGCCTGGTCACTGATTCAGCTTAGGGCACTTGTGTGAAAAATGGCTTCTGACAGACAGAGTGCCAAATGAACCTAGGACCCCACTCTCCACTCTCATGAGGACATTTCTGGAAAATGACCAAAAGAGCACGCAGGCCTGAGGAAGTGGCACCTTCCCCCTACATTTCAGCCAGGCATTAGCAATGGGCTAGGAAATGGAAATGGGCCTTCCTGGTTTTCTCCACTGGACCAACTCGCTATGCAACCTGAGGCAGCACAGCAGCTCAGAGGGCACTCAACCGCATTCTCGGGAAGCTCTCCTCACCCATTCTATGGGACCCAGGAGGTCACTCTGCTTGCTGACTCTTCAGTTCCCTCAAAGAATGGTTGCTGTCTAACCAGAAAAGTCATGTGGAAATTCACTCATGCCAAGAAGCCTTCTGAAAGATTATCAATACTAACTACTCAACAACTAAGCTAAACAGGCATCTGATTAACAAACCAGTTACCCAGCACCTTCTATGGGGCCAGCTCAATCCCTCAATGAACTAAGTTGGCTCCTCTGGGCCTGCCACCTGCACCAGGTGTCTGCAATAGGACTGCAGAGCATGGCCTGGCTTGCGAACATTCTCCAGGGGCTTACAGGCTCTCCCTGCTGCTGGCCTTTTCTGCTCTATTTCAAATTATACTTACCTTGATTTCTGTAGTATTTATTTCATTCTTAGTCCAGTGTATTTTACAGCTGTGTTGGCTCATTAGTCACCAGGAAAGCCAGATGTGAGACTCTATTTTGGGCTGAGTCACATGT
The DNA here is from genome assembly GCF_057802395.1 of Ceratotherium simum simum. Lineage (NCBI taxonomy): Eukaryota > Metazoa > Chordata > Mammalia > Perissodactyla > Rhinocerotidae > Ceratotherium > Ceratotherium simum. The sequence goes on from NC_141914.1 coordinate 49,096,199, forward strand.
GAGGAAGATTCTTGGGAACTCCACTAGTCACAGCCCACAAAGCTATTTTTCTGGTTCTTTGGTACGTTCCCTAAATGTCATGTCCGGAAGCTAAGCTAATGGCAAATTAACATCTATATGTAGCATTGACATCCATTTTTGTTTAGTTCAAACCAGAGACACTAACCTTAGGGCTCCTGTTTAAGATCCTGACAGAAGAATGTCATTCCTTCTACACAATCCTTCTAACTGTTGACTTTTCCTACCCTAGATCTTAACATGTGCTTAGGTGACATGAAATAATCATGACACCGAACCTGCTATTGCCCAAGTTACCTCATTCAATTTTAACCTATCTATGAGGTAACTGACACTGTTTTTCAAGTGAAGAAGCTGAGGCTTGTGGGTTAAATTATTTGCTTGACTAGTTAGAGACAAAGCAGAGATTAATCTAGGTCTGTTTAGGTGGACACCATGTCACTGATACACATCATCAATATGAATCCATGCCTCATATTCACAGGTCTGAGGAGACTTGCATTTGCTCTAACTAGCTGCAATAGCACCAGTTAATATTTTTGTATGGTACAAATTAAAACAGTATCTAAGAGTAGAACTCACAACAAGTTTCCATAAATACTTCCTTTACAGAACTTATATTTTCTAAAATGGCAAAGAGAGTTCCTATTTGATTGTGAAGTTTGCCCTTTTACTCAAGTTTTCAAGGAAAAGGCCAGATCACCCAACCCTTCAAACAGGCGGGGTAGGTATTTCTGTGTAAATCCATCCAAAGGTTCCTTCCTTTTTCCTAAAAGCCCCTCCCTACCCTAGAGGCCTCCATGTCCTCAATCCTTCCCTCTTAGCTTTTTCTAGAGAAAAACCTCCAGCTCTCATCGATACCTCTGTGTCATCAAGCAGAGACCAAAGAAAGAGCCAATCAGCCCAGAAGGTTGCCCATGAGGGGACAGGGGTAGGTCAAAGGGATTAGCTCTGGGGTGGCCCTGGGGTAGCGAGTGTTAAGCACTATCTCCACCTCCTGGACCCCTACCCCATCGCCCACTCTCTCCACTGTGGGAAAGAACCTCCACCTTGAGAAATCCAGCATCTAAGCATTGGTGTGCCATTAAAAAGTTAAGAAACTTTTCTCTTATTCATAATTCTGGATTAAACTAAAACTCAATTCATAATAAGGTTTTTTTTTAAAGTCAGCACTAGGTTTAACACACAAATCTAGCAGAAAAAATCCCTCTCACGAGGCTTTGGACCTGCTTTGGGCCAGCCTTCAGAATGACTATGACTTGTAAACTAAAGTGTAAAGATGGGGGCGGGGGCACATTGTGATCCGAAAGAAATTAACATGTAACAATGACTCATCCAGTAGTCAAGTAGAAAACTGCCTTGAAAATGGCCTCTGCTTTTCTGATGGGGCATCTCCTGGAGGAGGACACAGTGGCTAATGCTCTACAAAAATGCAGGGCCAGTTGTCAGGTTCCACGCTCTAAACACTACAACTCATCTGAGTCACTACGAGGGCCACACCTTTCAAAGTTATGAAAACTGATCTGTTTCGGGGGAAAATCACAACTGACGGCCACAGCTGACAAGCCAGTGACACCTGTGCACTCCATTTTTAGCTGCTCATTTCCATCTCAGTCAGTTACTTCCCACACTGATTTAAAACTTCAGGGATTGTCTAGTTACAATTATTAATGGAGAAAAGTAAAGACAGCTAACCCTCTTGCCAAACTATTAGTAATTTCCAAGTGAATTCCATGGAACAGTGATGTGACAGTAATGACAATGAATTTAGGCGAGATGATGCGTCAGCTTCCCCCTGTGCTGTAACGTGCCTGTTTTCTGTTCCCCACTAGGGCCACACCTGCCCCTGGAGACCAGGTGGCTCTTCTGCAGGCCCACTCAGCACAGCTTGCCAATCCCAGCAGATGTGAAGGCCAGGGACTCACTGGCGCCTCTGCTGCTGCTCTTTCGTTCATGAAGGTCTTTTTCTAAGAGGCCTGACAGCAGGACTTGATGCCCTGTGCTCTTATTTTACCAACACTTTCAGAACTGTACACTAATTGTTTTATTGGAATGGTGATTAAAAACTGAACAAAAGAATAAAGTATCCAGGGAACGCTAACCAGTGCTATTGCAGAAATGGCAGGTGCCAGAGCAGAAACGGGGCAGGGTGCTACTCCTGAACACAACCTTCTTCGTGACTCTGAGTGGTACCCGTCTCCTTCTCAGGCAGTGATTTGCTCCTCTGAGCATCCCATTATCTTTCTGCCCTTTAAGTTTGTTTCTACCGCCCCCTGGACGACAGAGAGGCTATGGGTGTTTGGCTGGGATGGATGGCCCTGGAGAGGAGAGCTCTGGCTCTGGAGAGGGTTGGGTGCGTGGGGAGTGACTCCGGCAAAACACCCCCTCCCATTCTCCTGCCTCTCACACTCCACTAGGGCAGAGTCTAGAAATAGTCCTTGATACCAGGTGCACCTACTCCAGAAACTACCAGCAGGTTTCAGAGGGATAGCCAGAGCCTGGTGTGCTCACACTTCCTGCAGGTCAGATGTTGTTCTCTGCTTGTACATCTGATTTTCTTCCTTAAAGCCAAGGGCTGAGTAGCATGGGAATGTGGGAGGCAAAAACCAACCCAAGTGAGCTGCCTCCAAGAGGCTACTGATTCCCAACCTAGCCCCAAATTTAGAAACACAGGCTGTCAGACTGGTCAGAAACTTTCCTTCTGAAATGAGAGGATGGGCAAGAATGAATTGGTTAATGCTGCTTGTATACTCATTGCCAGGAAACCCAATGGCACCATTTTTGAATCTTTTTAGGGAGACTAGAGAGAGGTATAACATAAAGCAAAGAAGCTACTGGATGGAAAAATTTGAGAAGCACATGACCAAATTCGTTTTATTTATGTCTGTTCAAAGGCACAAGAGGAGAGCATTACATTAGCTTTTTCAGCTATCAGAGTAAGGACATTCTCTTTCCTATGTCATAGTCCTCTCACAGGACAGTGTACAGTGTTGAAGCACTGAGGGGTATGCTCCATAAATGCTGAAATAATTAGGAAATGAACAGGCCAATCAACAGTGAAAAGGATCCTAAAATATTCTCTTGTCAGAAGAGACGATCCTAAATGACCAGTTCTGAGATTGTGTGAATGATATAAAGGTCCACGAGCTGATGCGCAAACCGAGGACCAAAGAGCTCCAGCTGCCTGTATAGACCTGGGAGCAGAACCCACCTCTCCTGCTCTTGCTGTTCTTTCAATCATCCTCTGCTTCCAGGGAACTCACTGTACCTAAGGGCCAGGGAGCACTGCACCGAGTCTGGGGTTCCGGAAGTTTTTCTAGAAGGTGAACATTAAGCCACAGAATATAAAAGGATTCCTGTGTTGGGAAAAGGCCTATAGGAGGTGAGAGTCAAGTAACCTGGAATCTCCAGTAAAGCTGCACAGAGCCAGCCCCAGCAGGAATCAGAAGGCGGGAGAGAAGACAAAGGGGGAAGGGGAAGGCAGAAGAATCAAGATAGGAGAGGGGAAAAGATGAAGGAGCGCAAGCTGGAGAAGGCCAAAAACAAACCACTCAACACTGTGGTCACTAGTCCACAGTGGGTCCCAGTGATTATGAACGGTCAGCAGACACAGCTTCTCCATTTCATCTGAGGCTGTAGCGTATTTCCACCCAGCATCAGGCCAGGACACTTTCGACTCAAATTCAGAGGGAAGGAGGCCAACAACTGAGTCATCATCACCATTTCCTGCAGCACCTGGGTTTCTCTTGGAGGTTTCCCATTCCACTTCTCAACCTCTCTGACCTTACTTAACTTATGAGACCACGGCCCAAAGCAGAGAAACAGCAAAAACATAGGGGACACACACACACACAGACACAGACACAGACACAGACACACACACACACAGACACACACACACACACACACACACACACACACACACACACACACACACACACACACACACACACACACACACACACACACTGCCCTGTGAGGGTATCAAACACAAAAAGCTTCCTCTTTACTGGTAAATTCTATCTTAATATAAAACCTCAAGATATGAGAAAAACATCACGTCAGGGCAACACTCACACCATTGCAAAAAAGACTTGCATGAAACTCGCACTTACCCTCACGAAGGAAGAGGAGAAGGAAAGATGGTACTATGTGCTCACAGGTCAGCCAGGTTCCTTTCCAACTTTCTTAACTGCCTAAAAATCTCTTCCCACAAGGGTCATAGGGGTGGTTTCACTTTCTAATCAAACCACCTTAAAATGAAATCCACCTAATCTGTAAAATATATCGGTTAAGTCTGCGATTTCACCAATCTGTACATAAGAACTATTCACAAGGATCCTAAGAACAATAGATCATTGTCTTTGGTAACTTGGAACTCTAGCTGTTCAGATGCAACCCAGATGGGAACACACGCTTCTGCAGAAAGTGATGAAGGGCCCCCTTTTCACCTCAAAATTTCACCCTGAGAATGTCATTCAATTTCATTTTACATTTGGTTAAAATATTTTTTCCACACTGGACAAGTCACTTTTTGCTTAAGCCTGTGTTCTGAATCTTTCAATCCCCCTAAATTTAAGTCACAAAGACTAGTTAACTTGTGTTTCTCCCCAAATTCCACATTTTCTATTCTTAAAATCCTTAGACTGTTTGCTCAATCACAGAAAGACAGAATAAAGCAAGGGCAAACGAATGGAGAGAATTAAGACCTACAAGAACAAAAAATACAGTTGTTTTTTGAAACGAAAGGCTTCTGCATCCAATGTTTTCTGCCTGAGATTCTGTGCGTAGTGTTAGCAAGGCCAGAAATGCACTGGGTCACCATTCAGCACAGAGTGGCCTTGAGAAGAAGAGACTTCACCAAGGATACCAGCCAAGGGCCTCTGGTGACAGAAACAGCAAACGGGGCACCTGTTATAGGATGGGCTAACTCGAAGGGCGATCACACCTGGGTAGAGAAAGACCTCCAGTCTGTTCCACTCTCCCACAGAGAATGCCCAACAGCGTGACACCAAAGCACACACTTGGCATTCAAAAAGAAGAAACAAATTATGCTTCTCAAGCAACCGCGTGGTTTACCTTATCAAAACCATCTATGAAGGATGGCCTTGGGCAGTCAAGATGACAAAGCTGTCAATTCTTAATATTAACTAAAGGCTGGCTAGATAGTAGGGACTCCAAAATAGATAAGACCCTGTCTTTTCTTTCAGTCAGCATTTCTTGCAAATAAGCCAAGTAAATATATTTTAACGCACAATTCATTACATTACTTCAGTCCATCTTCATTTTCCACAGTCAGTAACTATTGGTTTAAATTTTTCTCTACTTACAATTCTTTTTTTCCATGTGTTTAGCACATCTTAAAAAAGAATAAAATGGTATCTGTTCAGCAATTTTATTTTTGAAATGGTATTTCAGATGGATGAACATGAAAATATGCTTACCTCATCCCATTCTAAAAGGTAGTTGGTGATTTTTGAACCATTGTCAATTGGCGCCTAAAAAAAACAATAAAATGAGATTAGAGAAAGTTGTCCACAGACAAAACTTATGAGCCATCCACGTGGTTCAAATACAAGGTCTCTGCTAGCCCTGTGCTCTCCCCTCAGGGGGATAACCCTGGATAGCTCCTACATTTCCTTGGTCAAACATTATCACAAAACAATTTTAATACAACTCAACTGTAGGGAGAGCCCTCGCCATTAATAAATCACGCCCCACGAACAGCCTAACTTGCCTTCCCACCACCCCCACCTTTACACCCACATGGTGCCCTACTTCCTCTGGAGATAAAACTTATAAGAGGTACTTTAATTTCAAGAGTAGAGAGAGAAAGAAGGCAGCTGGAAAACACAGGCACTGTGCGGGGTCTGGCGGGGTAGAGCTGATCCAGCTAGGTTCAGAGTCAAGAGGCTATATACTTTGGTAACTTGCCCCATATAGTTTTTTTTTTTCCCCCAAGTACTTAAAAAGAGAAAGCCTTCTGTGGCATTAAGATTCCCTTTTTCTTAAAAATATGAGGAAAAATGGGATCTCCTGAGGAGATTACCAGGGGCAATCTGCTTAAAAATGTTAGCACAAAGAAGTTTCATCATTTGCTTTCCTCTTTAAAGTGTAGTGAGATCTGCTTCACTGAGAAGACAGGCCTTGACACTGGGAAGGAGAGTGGAGAACTTTAGAGAACAGAGTGCTTTGCAGGGTCAGACCTGCCAGAAGTGGGTGCTGCAGTGGGTCCCTCACAGCAGCGCAGTAGTGAGATCCAGATCAAGAGGAGGGCAGAGAGAGGGGGAGAGGGAGGAAAGAAGGGAGGTGGGGAGAGCGGGAGAAACTGAGAGGTGAGAGGGAGGCGCAGGCAGTGAAACTAAGAGGAGAGGGAGGTTACCAGAAAGAGGAGTAGGACCACGTCTCCCTTGGCACAAAGGCCTGGGCCTGATTCTTCCCCAGGAGACAGCAGGAGCCCCACACACTGTGCGGTCTGGCCCCTAGCAAAAGGCAGCCTGGTCACCAGAGCTACAGTGAAGCCCCGCTCAGCTGTTTGTCACATGTGGTCTGATGTTAGTTGCTTAATATCACCGTTTAATTTCTGTTCCAAGAATGGATGGGTGTGTAAGTAATTGAGAGAACTTATGTCAATCACTTACTAAACTACCCAGTCTTAGAGGCGGCACTCAGTAAACAGTCCCTGTTGCTTTATTATTGTTAATAATAAAACATCATCAGGAGCTCAGTAAATATTAGTTAAATTAATAAAGAAACTCTTCTTCCTCTCCTTTTCTTTCTTCTTCCCTTTCTTCTTTCTGAGTCAGATAATCTCTGAGACCCAAACCCAGATTTCGGGTCAGTGCTCTATGTTCTACGGAACTGTAACTTCAGGCTTTTGTGGGCTCAACTTGGGAGACAGGGGAGGGATACATTTAAAGTCCTAAATAACAAACAAAGTCCAAATTTTAGATGAGAACCCATTTCTAAGACAAGAACTACATTTATATGCTCATAAATTTCTCTAGAGAAACTGTTCTTTAGTAATTTCTTCTGTGATATCCTGCCCCACTAAAAAGTCTGTAATTCCTTGAGGGTGGGACGCTGACTTTAGTGTTTGTATTGCCCATCTCCTGCTGCTGACTAACACAGAGACATCAGACAATGTTGAGCCCTCTCAGTGTCTTCTTGGATTCAAGGACGGGTGGGCAGCCAGAGTATGGACCCCTGTCCTCATGCCCCCAACTGCAGCACCGTGATCAGGAAATCTATTCTAAGGACATGTGAATAAAAACGGAACTGAATCCAGAACTTGAAGTTTGTACATGACTGAATGGAACAAGAGTATGTTTCTGATTTACAATTAAATACAGGGAGAAAGTGGGCTGGCCCCGTGGCATAGTGGTTAAGTTTGGTGCTTTTCACTTCTGCGGCCCAGGTTTGTGGATTCAGATACACCACTCATCAGCCACTCTGTGGCAGTGACCCACATATAGAGTAGAAGAAGACTGGCACAGATAGCTCAGGGCTAATCTTCCTCAGCAAAAAAATAAATAAATAAAGGGAGAAAGAAAATGTGAAACATTTTCCTCCTAATAAGAAAACCTTTTCTTGAAGTTGCTGGTCTGCTTGAGACCTGAATTTCATCCAGGTTTTAAGCAAAGTATATATCAGTGATTCCCAACTTTAGGTTTATAAGACCCTGGGGTCCCTCTGGCAATCTTAAGAGGATTTCTTATATTTTCCAAACAAAATGGATTTTAATTCTTTAAGAAAAGATATATTTATATACATATATGTGTAAATATAGAACACATCTTAAAATGGATGTATATGCTCCAAGGACTTAAACCATGATGACCAGTTGGGTTTTAAAACTCTGAAAAGATGGGGAATCACTGACCTGGATTATCCCTGGAAGCCAGGAAGGAAAATAAAATAGTTCAGATTCTACGCCAGTTTAAACTTTGCCTTTGTCCAAATAATACAATGTTGGCCATTGGCTACAAGAATGCAGCTGCCCACATGAGAGGGGTCTACAGAAGCCCACGCTTTATTGCTAACAACTACTCCCAATTGCTTTCATCAACCCCCTAGATAAATTTCCTCGGGTCAAGGAACAAAAGGACAAAATATGTCTTCACCAATGATGGATCTCCCTAGACATCTTATTTCTTTCACATATTAGTGTTCTCCCCAAACACCACAAATCTTTATTATCTCTATCTCTGCAAATTTTACATTTTAAACTGTATTTTAAATTATAAATATACAGAAATAATTACTATAGAGATTGATAACATAATCTACTATTTTCTTGGAACACACAGCTATGACTAACTGTATTTTAAAATATAAATATACAGAAATAATTACTGTAGAGATTGATAACGTAATCTACTATTTTCTTGGAACACACAACTATGACTAATAAGCTAAGGATACACCTTACTGACCTCTCTCTGGCAAGAGTTACTTGTAGCCAGTAAATTGTATTTCATGAAAACTACTATATAATTCAGACTTTAAAAAGTAATTAGTAATCTTAGCTGATCTAAGGCCCAATTAGTAAAAATAAATGGAATCTTCCATTTATTCTAGACAGTTTTAACTATCAAACATTTCAGAGTCGCCACTGAAAGAAGGCACCGGAGCCATAAATCTACTTTAAATCTTTCTTTACGAAAACTTTTTACTGAAGTCCTCCCATGTTTGTTGAAATGAATTAAACCATTAGAAAGTGATGAAATTTAGGTGCCTTAAGTATTTACATCACTTATAAAGTATTGCTCATGATCCTAAGTGACCAAATTCCCCTGCAAAGGGAACTAAAGCTTGATTTGCAGCTCCCTTTCCCACCCATTGGCCTCATTTTTATAGACACGGCCACTTTTGATATCACAATAATTTATTTCAGATAGTTAGTATGTAGAAAACCAAACACCATCACCAAACTCCAATAGTGCTAAATATGTTTCAGATGGTGACAGACGTCAGACAGCTCCCAACACACTGAGTTGCCCACCTTCCACTGCAAGGTCAGTGAACTTCTGCTCCTGTGGGCCAGCTTAGGCGGGAACGGACACTCGGGGGCGCAGCTGTGGGTGGTGAAGCTAACAGGCTCGGAGCAGGATCCCTTTACAGAATTGTACACGGCGTATACCCTGAAAACAAGCAAACACAGTCAGTGGCAATGGCCCATCACAGAAGACACAACACAAGATAGAAGATAACACAAGAAGGTTATCGTCTCAGCTTTGCCCCAGGGTTTTCTGTAGAGGAACAGAATTTCTTACATAGTATACACCATGACTCGGCTTCTTATCTACTGGCTTTGTCCTGCCCTAACTGTGGTCAGCATTTCCAGGGAACAATCATCCCAGCAGAGAATGTGCCTCAGTGCGTTCTCTCCTTCCGCTAATTGTCAGAACCACCCAGCCCCATTTAAGACAGGCAGGGTCTAATGACTGGAAAAGATGTTAAATAAGAACATATCCTTAATCCCCAAGGTGGTCTCCAAATTTACATTCTAAAAACCATCAAGCCACTCTTGGGTTGACTTTGTCTGGAAGAAGGCTAAAAGTAGAGTTAGGGGCTGGCTGAAAAGGCACAAGAAGCAGAGAGGAGAGTCCACAAACTGATGAGACAGACAGAAGTAAAAATAAAAGGGTAGACATTGTCTTTTAACTGTTTATAACCCTGCAGATATTTAGAGAGAAATATGGACGTTTTATACAAAGAAACATACTTACTACTGCCAAGTGCATCTCTCTCTTCACCAAAAACAACGTTCAGGTACAGTTTATCTATGTGAATATTTAACTCTTGTACCTTGTGCCAAGATTAAAGATGTGCATTCTACACATTACAATGCTGGCTAAACACTGAACATACAGGCCCGATTTCTCCAGAGAAGCTGTGAAGAAAAGGCATATAGGGGCTGGCCCCGTGGCTTAGCAGTTAAGTGCGCGCGCTCCGCTACTGGCAGCCCGGGTTCGGATCCCGGGGGCACACTGACGCACCACTTGTCCCGCCATGCTGTGGCGGCATCCCATATACAGCAACTAGAAGGATGTGCAACTATGACATACACCTATCTACTGGGGCTTTGGGGAGAAAAAAGGAGGAGGATTGGCAATAGATGTTAGCTCAGAGCTGGTCTTCCTCAGCAAAAAGAGGATGATTGGCATGGATGTTATTAGCTCAGGGCTGATCTTCCTCACAAACAAACAAAAAAAAGGCATATAATGTGCTATTATAAAACTACACTCCTTTCAAATAGCATAAAATAGGATTATGTCGATTTTTATCAACTTCCTTTCTACTTTTCCATTTTTTTAATATTGGGCATTAAAAAAAATAATTTGAAAACATACTCTTCTAAAAAAGACAACAAAGAAACCTTTGCTGCCTAAAAAAGATGCAAGGATTAAGCTACTCAGAGTTGGTAAATACATCAAGCTCTTAATTCTTATAACCCTTTATGGGGTCCCATTAAATACAGAAGAAAACTCAAGACTAGAGAGGTAAAATAAATTTCCCAAAGCTACACAACTAGAAAGTTGGATCAACTGCACTCAGTCATGGAAATCTAACTGCTATACTGTCCTGCCTACTGCCCTTACTCACCCTGCATGACGTTTCTCTAAACACCCACAAGCCACTTCCCCTCACTCTATCCAACGAACATAAACAGCAGCTAAACACAACATTATGGAAAATACAACCTATTTAGGTGTGTGATTTGCAAAGTCCTTTCTCCTCAAAGTCCATCACAATACAGTTATAGAGGGCACGCAAGTCAAAAGTACTATTAAACACACCTACTTTCCATCCTGAAAGGTGAAATACATGTTTACTAGATATTTGACTTGTTTGCCTTACTGGAGGACACCATGACACCGGATCCAAACAAAGGATGCTTATTGTTACGATGCTCTTCACCCGCCTGACGAAAGAAATGCTCCTTTTTGCATTCACTATTAAGTAGGCATGTGATAATATAAAACTGAATGGTAGATTTGGCAAGACCAATTCCATGTTATTAGGACAGGCTCATTGGGAGTAAGTTACTTAAGATGAATCATATAAAGTTCCAGACATAGGCAGGGTTCCAGTCTGAACTTTAACAAATCAGTTGAATTCTCCAACTGGTGGCTCATAGGTTGCTATCTGGCCCAAGATATGTGTAAGGGGGAGGAAAGGAATATAGTGTTTAAAAATATTATAGCCACCTATGAATTAAAGGACATTAGGCAACGATCATCACAAAAAGAGACAAGCAGACATTACGCACACCTAATGACAGATCATGTCACCATCTACAAAGTTCTTGCCAGAAAAATTGAACCTGCATCTGATTAAGCCTCTTTACCACTTTATAGGAAACATGGAGAGAACGTATTAAGCAACACTTACAGGAATGTAATCAGCCTAATTCACACTGTGGAAAATTCTACAGGACACAAAAAAATTATTCCAAGAAATAAACTGCAAGGGGAGAAAAAAGAGGAGGAAAAACCTATAGATTAAAAGAAATTTATGAGCTATTAGCCAAAGAGAATATTCAGACCATGCCTGAATTCCAATTACAACAAGCCGAAGAGAGAAAACCTTCATTTTTAGGATAGTTGAGGAAATGGAAACAGTCTCTGGATTTAAAGGCATTAAAGAATTTATTATTATTTTTGTTTATTTTGGATGGGCATGTGATGATGGTAACGTGGTTCACGGGTGAAGTAATATGATGTTTGGACTTTACTTCAAAACAACTGTGGTGGGGGAGGGCCTGGGTGGGGCACCAAAGAAATAAGAAGTTGGGTGATGGGTATATGAGAGTTCATTAAATTACTGTCTACTTTTGACTATCTCTGAAATTTTCTGAAATCAAAAGTTAAAAATTAAGCCAACATGGGAAAAAATTCTGAAGCTCTCTCTTTTAAAAAATGAACCTCTGGCTTCTCTTAAAAACTAGAAGTTCTAGGGGCCGGCCCGGTGGCGCAGCAGTTAAGTGTGCACGCTCCACTTTGGCGGCCCGGGCTTTGCATGTTCGGATCCTGGGCACGCACCAAAGCACCGCTTGTCAAGCCATGCTGTGGTGGCGTCCCATATAAACTAGAGGAAGATGGGCACGGATGTTAGCTCAGGGCCAATCTTCCTCAGCAAAAAAAAAAAAAAGAAAACAGAAAAAAAAAAGAGGAGGATTGATGTCGGATGTTAGTTCAGGGCTGGTCTTCCTCACACATACACAAAAAAAATAGAAGTTCTAGCAACACTGAGCTGCGTACCTGATGGTAGTAATCAGATAAGCTGAGAGCAGCTCCCCCTTTAGATGGGGCAGATGCTGTCTAATTCACAGTCCTTACCACTCCTTATCGCTTCCTCAGCACTGAGACTGCTTTTTAGCTGCCTTTAGCCAATCCTCTTTACTCACTTAGGTTGCCAGCAGGTACCTCATTTTGCAATCACTAGGCATTTGCTTACAAATTCAGATTACATTCAGGTAGACCAGGTCCTAAATGTGCACAAAAACAGTCAGCACCAAAAATCCAGGCGATCGCAGAGCAGAAGAAAGGAGACAAGAAAAGGGCCTGCAAAGTACTCTCAACCGCAGTTAGTTATCTGGGGAGATTTGGACTCAGTCAAGTTCGTTTTCTCTTCTTAGTGAGATTCTTGGAGTCACAAATCCATACTTAATAGGCTAGAGACACATAAGTGACAGAGGCTCCTGACAGCCAGGTTGGGAAGATGACAGTCAGGATAAAAGAACCTGATGGCACAAGTAAAAACTTGAGGTAGCTGAAGAAGGACAGCTGTACGGGCCACAAGGACTTGTTTTCCTTGTCTTTAAACTCAAAGAATGTGACAGTTTGTTTAAGTTAGGAGTCCATGCTTTGCACTGGTAAAAGCCTATCCGCAAAGGAAACTAGATCCATTGTATAGGACAACAAACGCGCTACACGCGGTATCTAAGAGTTGACCTGATATCTAAGTCTCCCATGATTATATCTGTCAATTAAAATTGTTCAGTAAATAGACAGCAACTAATTGTAATAACAATCAGCTCTGTTTTTGCCAATAACTTTTACAGAAAAGTCTCCGGAAATGAAGCTCTATTTTCAAGAATGTTGCAATAACGTTTTTCACATGATGGTGATGTGTTTTCTCTAAATATCATGTGATAGGAGGATCTGTGGAGGAGGATCACTTTCTTAGGTTAAATGAATCAGCAAACAGTTCAGTTCCGTTTGCATTTTTTCTACCAAAGAAGAATACATTTTTCTAATGATATAATTAATCTTCTGTTGGGTTTTTACATTTGTTTCTGTTTAAGCACTGACTAAATACTTATGAAACAGGTGCTCTAAGAATTTTAGAAATTTGTCTCCAACTTCCTCCAGCACATCTGTAACATAGTAGGAACCATAATTTCTAGTCAATAACACCAATTTCATAACTCCTCACTGAGCCGGTCAACCATATTTTTGGAAATGTTTCATCACCATTTTTCTGAGAAATGTTATTATATGATATCATCTCTGGGCAACTTCTTTGCTAAATTGTTTATGCCAATGACTGGAAAGCTGCTTCAAATTTTGTCATGAAATTGCTATCCATTCCATCACTCAAATTCCTGATTAGCCTATTATTGAGAAAAATATAAATTCTTGACTCTCACAGTAAAATGGTTATTTCATTGTCCGTATTAATTACAAAACTACCATTTAAGAGAGGAATATGCTTTTCTTTGCATATAAATATTTGTGTAAATAAATGAATATATATAAATGTTTATGTATGTAACCTTACATACTTATGTATAAGTATTATAAAACAGAATGTTATTTATTTGTGTGTGTATATTTATGTATTGGATTTTTGTCATTTCTCCCTCTCTCAACATACAATCACACACACACCATCTTTCTCCCCGTCTCTCTCTTTTTCTCCCCTACCCGAGATTTTGTATTGGTGGTTTTATATAATATATAACACAATGCTCTATACGGAAGCACTGTAAAAATACACTTTCACAATTACAAATTGATTCCTTTTAAACGTTCAACTAACATTAAATCAAAATAAGCAATTTGTATAAGAATTGGGTAATATAAAAGTGATGACTTTAATAAAAATTGGACCCAAAATCCAACACCTAAAGTTTTCAAATCAACATAAGAGGAGTATTACTTTGCTTAATCACCAGGAAAAAAGAAAAAAATGGTTGAATAGATGTGTAGCAGTGACACACAAAAATTCATAGCAAAAAGTGAGAAAGAAAAATAACTTTAAAACCAGAAATATCTCAGAATACAATTTTCCGTGTGGAATTTTGGCCTAAATGGCATGGCAAGTGCCAATCTAACAGCCACAGACACATGACCCGTAGCACTGTCTCAAGGATGCCACTGGTCTCTTAATAAATTACTCCCAATAACAGTGAGGTGATGGCAGGAAGTCAAGAGCTGTTCCTGCCTAGAAGCTGACGCCAAGCACCAGAAAGTGCAGTGACAGGACTCCATGACTGAGACACTGCTGCTTGTAAAAACGTTTGTATATCTGATAGGTGAACTCAGACAATACGAATATGAGGGAGGAAAAAGCTGAAAATAAGAAAAAGCATTATATAAATATATCGAGCAATCAGTTTGAAGGGGATGAAATCAGAGCAGTATAATCAAAAGTAACAAAAAACCTAAGAACAGAAGCCCTAGGTGAGACTTCAGTCCATGATTTGAGAAAGAAACCTTTCACTCTACTGAAGAGTGACTGGAAACGAGACTTCAGCAGGCCTTCGTTAAAATGTGCAATATTAAGTACTGGAAGGAGAATATAGACTGTTTGGTGTTGCTAAAAGAAATATCTCCGTTTTCATCACTGGCTCTACAGACTTTCACCAGGGCGACACTTTCTAAATTGGTAATGCCCAAATAAATCAAAATGGCAATGAATATAATTGTTCATTTTGTAGCTATACAGTAAAGGAATTCTTTTATAGCTTCTATTACAGAAATTTAGTGAGGAAATTATTTCCATGCAGCCTTTTGAGGCCCTATAGGTGACTATTAAATTGAGGCTACGGTGTCTGTTAAAAGCTTACATTCCTGGAACAAAGACTTTGAGAATGTTAACTGTATCATAAAAAGAGATTTTGCTCCTTTTTTCCAGTGCCAAGTATGATATATCTTTATTGCAATAACATAGTGAGTGATATGGTCAAATTACGCACAGGGTCAGAGAACCTGCATCATGAAGTCCTTTTTATTTTCAGAGTGTGGAAAAACTGCAACAACTTTTGGAAAAACAAAAACAAAGAACAAAAACATTTATACACTTTACCGGTTTGTACTAGGTTTGCACATATATTTCATTTGCTCTCACGCCATCTTTCTAAGGCTGGTACCATTATTAGCCTCATTTTATGAATAAGAAAACAAGACCATTGAAGTTTAAATGGCTTGCCTAATAAGCACACACCCTTAGTAAGTGACTGAACCATGAACTCCAAATTCCATGCTCCGTCCACTGTGAATCATGCTGCCTCGCCAAAGCAATTCAAGGCAGAGGAGGCTAAATCTAAGGAGAAGTTGGAAGTGTTGAGATTCTTCCCTAGCTTGAAAAATAAAAGACTGTACAAAGAGAATGAATGATCTTTATAGACTGTGGACTAGGCAGGGCAAAAACACTAAAATTTGGACTGTAGACATTTTTATCAGGAGAGAACGACCAAAGAGAGGGAGAATTTTCTATCTCTCTGGCAAGCAGAGAGCTAGACCAAATAATAGTTAGTGGTGCCTATGGTTGTATATGTGTAGTGTAGATATGTGTCATACATGTCACAAGTGTGGGGTCTGAGACGTGTCAGGAGAAAGGCCGGATCCAAGGTCTGTACATGGTACCACTTCACGCTCCTTTTCCTTTTGGAGAATCCATTAATCAGCCCTTTTATCTGCCCAGAAGTTCAAGGTATTCATAAGATATGGCAGTAAAGAGAACAACGGATGATCAAGCGTTCTCAAAATTTACCCTTTTTGTAAGAGGGATTAAAAAGAAATGAAGGGAAATAACAGACAGGATGGTAAATACAGGGCAGACTCTTTATGATACTTAAATTTCTTAAAAAAGATATTGTCAGCTCACGAATGAGCAGGAAATTAATAAAGTAAACCTTTAGTAAAACAATAACAATACACTGTTAAAAGATGGAGAAAAAAGGAAACATATGTTAACAATGACTAATGGAGAACATTTGCATGGCTCCCTATATGGTGTTACACTTTCTGCTCCCTTGTTAAAATCAACCATTTGAAAGAATGGTTAAAACTACTTCTATTATCATCTCAGCTTCACAAATTATACAAATCTTCTTGTTTGTACAGACCGTGTGAAAAGTTCAATATGTTTGGGCTGAGGCTAATTGACTCCAAATGCAAAAGTTTTCATTTAAGCAGAAAAAGATGGTTGCAATAGAGTTCATCCAAATAACACAACAGCCAAGCAGATGTGCACTTTATGACAGAATATGTAACACCTTGCTCTTTTACATATTGCTTTAGACTTAGTTTTAAACCCTTGGGCAGCTGATACGCATCCTTACTTTCCTACCTTTGTTACCGAGAACATTGTGGCATGGATTCTATGTGATTGACTAAAGGTAAAACAATCAATTCATGGCTGAACCAGACGAGAACTCAAGCCTCCTGATAATTAATATGATTAATGAACGCTCCTCCTATTAGACTACCCTAATACCCATGCCTCCACTCCATCACCAAGGAACATGTGGTATGAATTAACCTTTGGAAAGTATAATAAAGGATGTGTGCTTGATGCTTGCAATTTTGTTACACAATCTTGATACACATATATATGATTGAAGAAAGGAGAGAGAATGTTGTATATTTTACTAGATAAAATTACAATTTCTGGTCAACTTAAAAATTAAATATAATGAAATTTTAAATTAAAGTTAAAATTTTAAAGAGGTTATGGGCCACAATCAGAAATCTGCATATTTACAAATGGATGTATGGATGTATCTTTAAATACTCAGATGAGCTCTGTAAAAATTCAGATAATACTTTCCTCTTCACAGGTCTGTAGATGGCTGGGTTTCTTTCTAAGATTAGCTAGCCTGCCTTCCAGAGTAGTCACAGTAGAGATTCCGGAAAAATCACAGTAGAGCTTTCAGACTACGTATCAGACCATATGGATTCATTGTTTTGCCAAGTTAGGTTAATGCTTGTCAGAGATAATTTGATATTTATTTATATTAGGTTTCCTATTGTCTTTTAAGGTCCAAAGGCATTCCTGCAACATGGGAAGGACTTATTTAGTTATTTGGGCTGCATGTACAGTTTATATGCGTGGTCTATAATAAACAACTGATACATCCATGGCAAAAAATTCATTTGTTTTATAGAAAGAAAACATTATACATTAAACCACACAGTCCAATAAATCTTAGATTATAAAAAATAAAATTTATTTTTTAAAAATAATTTTTTCAGTTCTGTTCAGTGTTTCAGCTCAGTTCTATTACCAGAAGCACTTCTGTGGACTCCCAATCGCTATGCTCGCAAGTGCAGGACACTAACGAACGGCCCAAGAGCCGAGGGGCTGCAACTCTCAGGCAAGTGCTAGGAACCAAACACTTGTAAAAGGGGCACGTGATTTATTTCAGCAATCTGAATTCTCCAGGACAGTGCAGCTCTCCTATCCTAACTCACCTCACATGATAATCGGTTGCTGGTCTAAGATCTTTCAGGTTACATTCTAATTCTTCTCCACTGCAAAGAAAAATCATTTATTAGTCAATGATACCAGTTTCAAAAGTAAAACAGGTTTTGGATTTGGGTGTCACAGTCATGTACCAACAATGATCCAAGACCTATTATGTCTGATTCCACCATAAACCAAAAATAAACTTTCCTATTTGGTATTATTGTCTTTCTGATTCGATTCTCCTCTTAATGATGCCATTCTAGATGTGAAAAATGGCAAGGTTAACTTACTAATAAAATTCCAAAAGGTCTTATCACTTCTCAAAGTAAATACATAAACATAAATAAGTAAATAAGCAAGCAAAGTAAATAAATAGATAAATATAAGTGCAAGTCACCCTACCTTCAGCTGTCAACTGAAGGGGGCTCCCAGACTCACCTTGACAGGAACCCTAACTACTTCAGCTTCTCAGCTCTCGAAGAAATCTCAATCGGCTTCCCTCACATGTAAATACTAATTAATGGCTCTCTTATATATATAAACAAATAAATAGATCTGTTACATAAAATTTGTTGTAGTTAGTGTTGTCAAGTTGCTTCTGACTCCTAGTGACTCTGTGTGCAGCAGAGCGGAACCCTGCCCGGTCTTTCTGCACCATCCCCTCACCTTCCAGCGCTGTATCAGACAATGCTCCGCTGCGATTCATAGGGTTTTCACGGCCAATTTTTTGAGAAGTGGGTGGCCAGGTCCTTCTTCCCAGTCTGTCTTAGTCTAGAAGCTCTACTGAAACCTGTCCACCAAGGGTGACCCTGCTGGTCTTTGAAATACTGGTGGCATAGCTTTCAGTGTCACAGCAACACACAGCTGCCACGGTATGACAATCAGTGGTGTAGTTCTCCGACTGGGAAACGAACCCAGGCCATGGTAGTGAGAGCACCAAGTCTTAACCACTAGACCACCAAGGCTGGCTCTTACATAAAATAACACCATTTATATGACCAGAAGTTGTAACTGAAACTCAACTTAATCCTGAGGAAACAACCAACATAAAATAAAGAATGTTCCATTAAAAATTTTAAAAAGCTGAGTGGGGTGGGGTGGGGACATGACTGTCACTGTCATAAAAGGCAAAGAAACACTGTGGAAGTGTTCTAAATTAAAGAAGGCTAAAAAGACATGACAATGAACTGCAGTATCTGACCCTAGACAGGATCCTGTCCTAGAGGGAAAGAAAAATGCTGGAACAGACATTATTTAATCGACTAACAAAACTGGAATGCGGATGATGGATTAAGTATTGTGTCAATGTAAATTTATGAAGTTGGTAACTGCATTGTGGCTATTTAACAAAATACACTTATTCTTAGGAAATATACTGAGGTATTTAGTGGTAAAGGGCCATGATATATAAAACTAATGGGAAAAAATATAGATTGAGAGGGGAGACAAAGGAAGAGAGAGAATAACTCAAATAGTAAAGCAAATAGGGTAAAAAGTTAACAGGTGAATCCGGGTAAAGAGTATACACGTATTCCTTGATCTCTTTATTTTTGCAACACTTTAACGTTTGAAATTATTTCAAATGAAAATACTTTTTTAAAGTTGCAAAGTGGAGGCCAATCTTTTGTTTCACCTGCACTGTATCTTTAAAGTTTTTTGAATTTGTTGAATTAGTTTAACATTAGGAAAGCTTACATAACAATTCAGATTTTTAGCATTTCTTCAAAAAAAAAATCCAAACAATCAGCAAATCTAGGCCTACATTCCCTTACAGCAACAACCTACTTTGGGTGACTGGCAGCTGCTCTTTGCAGATGAAGACAGGAGAGCTCCCGTTCACCTCACTCCCAACCTTCCTGCTTTGCTCACTTCTGGTACCTGCCTCGCCCCTCTGGGCACTTGAGACTCTAGCTCCTGCCATCTAGAGTCATCTTGCATTGACAGGATCTAACTGTTTCTTGGTGGGGCTGGGGGAAACAGTGCTCTGTATTTTTTTAAGGTCACTAACAATTCTGACTTTTCAAAATAGAACCAAATGTTTGTGAGCCAGAGTCAGGAGTTAGGATTTTATTCTAAGTGCAGTGGGAAATCACTGCAGTGTTCTTACAGGGAGCGATAGGTCTGGCTTAGGTTTCTGTAGTGTGGAGGCTAGACCGTAGGAGAGCAAGAGTGGGTGCTGGCAGAGCCTGAGGAGATTCCCACAGAAGTCCAAGGAGGAGACAGCAGAAGCCCTATGAGCAGCAAGAGGAGGAGAGAGCGGCTAAAGGACTTCCCTCCCTCTCTTTCCCCCTTCTCTTTGTCCAGAGGAAGACGTGTCTCTAGAGCAAGTTAAGAATTAGGAACAGGGCTGGGGACATACAAGGTCAACACTGACGCAGCAGGGAAACGAGAAACCCAGCCTCTCTGTCAGAGGAGGAAGTGTGGTTTGTGTGACCACAGCACCCTGGGCTCGGGCAGTCCTTCCAGGGGCCACTCACAGGAAGGGCAACAAGGAGCTAAGACAGGACTGCCTTTCTGACTTCCTGCTCTGCAAATCCGAGCAGTGCCAACAATCACAAAGGAAAAAAGACCCTAAAATTTTTTTATCAAATTTAGAACACGGCTATACTTCATACGAATGGTTAATATCTGGGAGTCCATAAAGCAGAAGAGGATAATCCCTTATTCTGTGTGCTAAACTTTTGACCATTTAAGAAAGTCTCAGAATGAATGCTGTAAAGTAATCTTTACTACAGGCTGGAAAACTACTGTGGAGGATAAGAAGTAGGGTGAAATGGAAGGAAACCATATTGTAGAATTTTGAAAAATAAGACTAGAAAAAGGTCTGGGTCTAAAAAGGGGTAATCATATGAGTGCATGAAGTATGTAAAAACCAAAAGTCATACTCACTTTTTGCCCTGACAGACATTAATGGGAAATTGTTTTTAGTACTATACCGACACACTAACATAGCCAAGGGATACATGTCACCAACACCAAATAGCTCTACAAAAGTCATCTCTGCTTGATAATTACGCTAGACAAAATTAACTTTTGACATTATCATTATCACTAATTCCTAAAATGAACTATTTAAAGGAAAATTTACAAAGCCTTTAAATTTGTCCTTTGTTTTCTATTTTCCTTAATGACTCCAAGTTCACAGATTAGCAGCCGAGAAAAACATGGAAATATACGCTACCTGTAAATTATCTTGTATTTTCCATCTCGCCCTTTGTCTGACAAGGCGACCTCATAACTGTAGGGGAAGGAAAGACCACTGTGCGGTCCACATGAAAGTCCAACAGGGGGAGCCCAGGACAACACGACTGCTCTTGCCTGAATATTAGAAACCTGAGGAAGAAAAACACAGGACAAAAGTATTCAAATCCATTTCACGTGGATCAGACACCACTTCTTCCAATAACATTTTTGTGATTATTAGCAGTGGCATAAAAATGGCTCAGAGTTAATTCAAGGTAAACAATTTTATTTTAATCATAGAGAAAAAAACATTCTAGGGGCCGGCCTGGTGGCATAGTGGTTAATTTCATATGCTCCGCTTCAGCGGCCTGGGGTTCAGGTTCAAATTCCAGGCGCGGACCTCGGCACCGCTCATCAAGCCATGCTGTGGCAGTGTCCCACATACAAAATAGAGGAAGATGGGCAAAGATGTTAGCTCAGGGCCAATCTTCCTCATCAAAAAACAAACAAACATTTTATATGGCACTCTCTTGTCAAAGTCCTGATGTCCAAACTATAGCTCCTGCAACACCTGTCCTCATAATGCAAACTTTTATCCAAGCCCAGTGCGATTCACACTGGGTCCTCCAGAAAGTAAAATAATCTGTCATGTTTGGGAATTTTTTTAAAGGTAAAAAGTTGACCGTGAGATTTCGATGATCTCCGTGACAGCCATGACATCACGTGGAAGGAGCCATATCCATAGGTTCTTTCTGGCGGCCTCCAAGCCTTACTTGCTGTCAAATCATCCTGCAAAGCCAACACCTTTCAAACCTGCTCCTTCAAGTCCTGCAGGTTCCCAGGAGAACCCAGTGTGGGGGAAGAAACCAATGTCCAGGCTGACAGGGGGTAAAATGTGTGTGGAGATGTTTCACCTCTAAGCTCTGCTTTTATCTTTTTGGTTTAGCCTCCGCTTAAGCATTTGAACAAAGGACCTGAGGACTCAGAACACTCCAATTTTCCCCTTACTTGGGGCTTTTCTGAGGCATGTTCTACACTATTTCCCAGGCTTCTTCAGCAGGACTGAGCCCCAGCTGCCCAGAGCTGTCACCTGCTCACTGGCAGACCCTGCACCAGCCTCTCCTCCTCCCTCTCAGCTCTCTACTCCAATGGTGTTTCCTGGGGCACCTCCCCACATACACTAATGTATGCTCCAATCTTTGTTTTAAGTCTGTTTCTGGAGGAACCCAACATTCTAATTCTTTAAAATAAATCTATCAACAGAACTTTAACGTTTTAATTTTCTAAAGGTTATTTTGTTGTTCTCACATTGGTCTGGATGACATATTAAACCAAATAAGAGTTAATGCATGATAAAGCTTCATATTCGTAGACTATATAGCTGTAATTATTAGGCTGTGGATGGAGATGTGTAAACTATTCAGTCTTTTTTTCTTCCATTTTTGTCACGATCTATAGAGTATTAAAATGTAATAAAATAATTTAAAAGCACAAGATGGAAAGTGACTATTGAATATCTCTAGCAGAGATCCCTCCATATCACTTTTGTTGCATATAGATACAGCATCATGATATATTTAACCAATTATTTAGTCAAACTCCTACTCATCCTTCAAGACCCCAGCCAGACCTCAATGTCCTCAAGTAGCCTTCCCTGAAGTATTTCACCCATCATCATGTCTCTGTTCCACAGCACCTTGTTGCTATCTTTACCAGTGCTAATCATGTTTACGGCATTTCTCTGTCTTCTCCACTGAACTGTGAGACTCCCTATGGACAGGGCTCAAGTCATGAATTCAACTATGAGTAGCGGTTGCTTAGTAAATGTTTGTTGAACGAAGGAAACAAGATAGTCTGAGTTTCTGATACAGGCAACACAGAGGATGGAAGACTTGCCTTACATACCTCTTCAAAAATTCTGAGAAGACACTGTTAAAGAAGCAACCTCCACCCTTCTTGCTATGGCTCCAGACTAGCAGCTCCTTCTCCAGCGTACCTCTCCTGTGCCATGCGGCTGTAACACCCCTTCAGGATGCTGCCCCTCTCACGCCCCTGTGACTTGGCTTTTGACTTTCCTGCCTCCTTGGCTTTACCAAACTTCCTTAGGCCCAATTCAAATGCTGCCTTTGCTCATTCATTTCATCATCATACCTCACCCTGTGAGGTGCTGTGGACGCAAACATGATTAAGATATGGTCTCTGCCTCAAAGAGCACCAGCCTGGTGGAGAGAGACATATGCGTGAGGGGCCCCTGCAGAGGGACCACAGTGGCCTGAGAACAACTCAGGAAAGGTCTCTGTGCTGTCCTGCCTGATCCTCTGCTTAGAACCAATCACTGTTTTCTCTGTGCTCCAGCCACATTGTGCTGGTACCTACATCTGGCACTCACCTCATTATACCGTCTTTTACGTCGTTATTTGTGTGCTGTTCTCCTGACTAGACTTTAAGGCAGCATTTCTACCACAAATACCAGTGTATTTGCTGAATTCCCTCACACATCATTAATGGGCAATCTTGAGTTTCTGGGTATTATATTTGATTTTTAACTTATAAAGAGATATTTTGCTATGAAGAGTTCAGTTTATAATTAAAAAGCAGGCTGATTAGGTACTGGGAAATAGTCAACTGAGGTGATAAATGGCTGGCTGCTTTGCACAATTCCAACAACACAGTGTATAGTAACACTGATTCTATGAATGGTGGTGTGAAATAACATCACATCTCAAAATAGTTCAAATGCTAGGACTTTAGATATTGAACAAGCATCCATAAATTCACATCCCTTTAAACGCTATCATTTTCATCAGCTATTAAGAATTTACTTCTAAGAGTTCTCAGCACAAGGAGAAATTTTTTTTCTGTTTTTTTCTTTTCTTTATATTGTATCTATATGAAATGATGAATGTTAGCTCAATCTGTTGAAATCAAACCAAAAAGAAAAAGAATTTACCTTTTTTCTTTAGGACTTGGTTAAATTACTACTTAACTGGACAGTGATATACAACACTTGAAGCAGCAACTAAAATAAAGTTCACCTTTTCCCTAGATTCCCTGAGCAAGCCGTATAGAGGCAAGCCGCCACCTGAACACAGATCTCTGTGCAAAGGCATTCTTCTGAGAGGCCAGCCTATCAGAAGTGCACTTTAAGAACTCAGCATCATTTTCAAAGGACAGCGGCTTCTGGGAATTCTTTCAGGGAATTCTTTCCTCGAGCTAAGCAGCCTGCCACCTAGATTACCACCCCTGTTCTGGGGCCAGTCCCCTCCTGTGCTCTCGCTCTCTCCCTTTCACTGACTCCTGGGCCTCAGGTTTCCTTTCTTTAGGCATTGGAATCCTGAGAAAAAGAGTGCTTTGTTAGAACTTGGAACTCACTTCCATTTCAAGGCTGATGCCAGGAAATTACATGGTGCCTTTCAAGGGAATATCACGTAAAGGGGAATCCTCAGCACTAGATGCATTTACTCTCAGTGTCCAGGGAGGTGATAAACCTTAATGAGAGATTCAGAACTCTAAGAACTCTGGCTGGGTTCAAGCCCATTTCAGAGCGACAGCACTCTTACAGGAGCTTCTCCTTCTAAGTCTCTGTGGTAAAACTCACTAGCAGCGACCACTGAACTGAACTGGGGCACTGCCAATCTGATCACAATGATCCTCAGGGCTGTTATCCAGAAAACGAAGTTTAGAAGCCATAAAACTGACTGACTTCCTGATGTTTAATTATTCTGCTGTAAACAGAAGTCAATCTCCTTTGTAATGGTAATAAAAGTGGTGACTTCTAGTTACAAAATTATTGGACAAGACCCAGTTTGACATTTGTTTCGGCACTGGTGATTTAAAAGAGTCTGTTGTGTAGGTTACCAGTGTAAGTCTGCATAGAAATTATTTAAACTGCTTTGAAGGATCTTGAAGGACTCATAAAACCACCATCTACTCCTAAATGATCACATACTGATTAATAAATACACAAAGAATGATTTCTAAAGATTCCAACTTGAGAACAATTACTAGTTAAAAGCATATAAATGTATATATACACATTCGGAAATGGTAAGACTGTGTTATCTTGTAGCTATATGATATGTAATCCTTAGCTCTCTTTCTCCTTGTCCCCTTCTGTCCTGTTCATTTCAGGGTTTTAATACTATTCTATAAAGTTTCACTATCTTAATTTTCAGACTATATCATATGCAAATGATATCCATTATTTGGATCAAAACCACCATTTACTCTCATAAAGTTACTATATTGTTACTCCCATGTTCAAAAATATGTCTTTGTTTCCATGTAAGTCTTCTAAATTTGGTCTCGTCTTTGGATTTAACTATGTGGGAGGCCTGCTGATCCAATTAGAGAATACGTTAAGGAAATACTACCATAGAAATACTGGCTTCACTTCAAAAGTACCATCGTGAAAAATAATAACACAAAGGAAAATTAACAAGGAAAAGGTCAAAAAGATCATTATTCAGAGGAAAAAACCCTCAAATCTAGGAATTTCACCATCATCTGTTTCTGTAATTTCTTAAGTGCTAAGAACCTCAAATCTGTTCCCAGATACACTGTTGCTTATCTTGCAAGGAATCGCTTCTTGTAGGGAGAATTGTTTTTCTTAGGTCAGTTTACTCACTTCTGGAACCAACAAATCAATTGTTTCTACAAGCAAAACATTAGCAGATGGAAAAAATACAAAACCACAACTCCAGGTTACATTTATTTACAGCCTGAAAACAAACAGCCCAGCAGTATGTGGGAGACTTCAGTGAGCACCACTATCCGAGCAGATTAAACCACAGTAGGTTGGATGGAGGTGGCTGGTTCTAACAGAGGCTAATTCCTAAACCATGTAGAATATTACCAAGTTTATTTCTCTGTTACAGCAGTGGCTCTGTGAGTATGTCCCCAAGACACCTAACTGTTCGAGTCTCAGGACAAATACCTCATATATTTGTACCATTTTAATCAATGACTAAGTATTGGGATCTTTATAGTATCTGGGTTTCTGAAGAGAAATGACTTGCTTAAGTCAGCACGCCCTAAGTTCCAGAAAGATAACTGGAATCACAAGTCTTCAATATTGTTTCTATCCTTAAAACAAATCATCTGGAAAATACCACATGTGGCTGAAAGAAAAAAAAAATTAAGAACAACAATCCTTCATATAATGGTGTGCCAAACTTTCTGCAGCTCTGCTGCTTTCCCTGGAAGGTGGCTGGACAGCCCTCCTTCCTATTTCAGAGTGTAGCAGGGAGATTCCCTTTTGCCTACTGATATGCTATCAACTACAGAGAAATACTCCATTCCAAGTGCTCTATAAATAATACATAATTTACATCGCAGATAGTCCCAGGTGGTATTTATTATCCTGCCTTCCAAAGATGAGGAAACTGAGGCTCAGAGGTTATTCAGCTCATTTAGGGTCACAGAGACAGTTAATGGCCATGCTGGGCCCCAACCCAGAGGGCCAGACTGCAAAGCACAGGCCTTTACCCTCCATGCTGCTGCCTCGAACTCTGGCACCGGCTGGACCCACATTCCACCATGCTGGCCGTGCCTCATCTGGCCCCAGCCAGCCTTCAGGCGTTTGTCTCACCTGCCAGAACCGAGCTGCGGTCACTGCAGTCTGCCACACATTTATTTAGCAAATATTTGTTAAGGGTTCACGATGTGCCAAGGACAGGTATTAGAGACACAAAGATAAATAAGATATAAGCGTGAATAAGAACTTCAGACAGAGGAGGGGGAGGAGAAAGAGGGGGAGGAAGGGAAGGAGAAAAATTGTGTAAACAAGTGGGCTGGGAAGGATGAGTGGACTGTCACCAGGCAGAGAAGGTTTATGTGGGGACCAGGGGGCAGTGTGGCAGGCAAAATAACAACTCCCCCAAAGATGTCCACATCCTAATCCTTGGAACTTATGAATATATTACCCTATGAGGTTAAAGGGGACTTTGCAGATGTGATTAAGTTAAGGATCTTGTGAGACAGAGACTATCTGGATTATTTGGGCAGCCAAATGTAATAACAAAGGTCCTTATAAGTCAAAGAGGGAGGCAGGAGTGACAGAAGAGGAGATATGAGGACAGAAGGGGCCACGAGCCAAGCAATACAGGCAGCCTCTAGAAGAAGCTGGAAAAGTGAGCAAACAGATGGCCCCAGAGCCGCCAGAAAGGAATGTAGCCCTGCCGACACCTTAATTTTAGCCTAGTGAGACTCATTTTGGACTTTCTGACCTCTCAGATGACAATCTTATCATATTATACCTTACATCATAACTGTTTACACAAAGCCTGTCTACCCTGCTCTAAAAACTGTTAAGAGTAAGTGCTTAATAAATGCTGAATCAAGGAAAAGACCAATGCATTTAAATACTGCTTTAATCTTGCTAGAGCCACATGATCCTCAGAAACACACTCTGTTACTTCTGCAATAAAGAAATGACTAGAAATAACTCGGGAAAAACACTGTGTGTGTGCACACACGACAAAGACACATGACTATCAAGTTCTGTGACTATATCTGGGACACTCAACTAACCTGTTGCTCTGCCTTCTCTCTCTGATTATGACTCTCTGTTTTCCTCACGGAGTTTTCTTCTTTCTGCTGCAATCTAAATCTAAGCTTTTTCCAAGATTTTGCCCTCAAGCCTTTTCTACTCTCCCTGTCCTCCACCCCTGGCCCCCAAAGCTATCATTCACTCCCCCGACTTGAACTATCACTCCCATGCATGTGATCTGATCAACGCCTTGTTCCCCTCTCTCCACAGCACTGATCTACCAGACACTTGGACTGCCCGCTGTATTTATCTCCCTGGATGCCCTGAAAGTAAAACAAATTCAACATGTCTAAGAACGGCACTGAAGACCTAAGAGGGACATAGACCTGAACCTACTCTGGAGGAACGCACAGATTACTGGGAAAGACACAGAAACAAGCGGACGGCGTACAATGTATTAAATACATGCAGAGTTCAGCGAAGCTGGGGTAGTACCAGTTGGTTCTAAGTACTATGCAGAGCATCCCAATTGACGGGTGGGGACAGCAATCAAGGGAGCCGTCTCAGAGGAAGCAAATCCTGAGAGGAGGTATCCAAGCCTGAACGCCCAGTCATCCATGACACTGGATATCTAACAGGTTATAACATCTTACTGACCTCTCTCTATGGCTCTAGTTTCCACCCTCTCCTTGCCACACCGGATGCCACCACCCTAATTCTGACTCCCACAGCCGCTGACCAGCACTACAGTAACAGATTCCTAACACTGGTCTCCCTGGGTCCATCCTCTTCTCACTCCAATGCATCTGGCCAACTGTTTGATCATCCTGAAAGTACAGCCCTGATTAAACAATTTCTTTGCTCAAAAACTCTCAATGGCAACCTGTTCCTTACCAGATTACGTACAGACTCCCCAACCCAACATCAATGCCCCACTCCTCTACAAGTGCCCTATTGTGCCCGCCCTCCATCACACCTCATGCTTCTAGGTTTAGTCAAACTCAACTATGTATCCCGAGGCATATTTGGACTCTTCAGTTAAAAAGCCTCAGTATTTGAAACATACGAAGAACCAAGGTTTTCCAATTGAGCTAGAAAACACTCCAAAGAACTGTGGCTCTCTAATCTCAGATGAAAGGCTAAATCAACATTTTGAATTTTTCACTTGAATTTCAAAGCACCTGGCAAAATCAAACTTAAAACCTCACAATATCACCACTCCCACCAATGTTTTTTCTTGCCATTACACTCAGTATTTTGGACTTATTTTTCTCAGCTAATACTTAAATATCTTTTTTGGAATCTACCTGGAAAAATACTTGGAATTACTGAGGTTTTCAAAAATTATTACTACATTTATACAGGTAAAAGGAAATTACCAAAAGAAAACTGTTGTGTAGACCTCGAGCAAGGGGTGGGGGAACGTATCCTTGGAAGGTGGGAAGAACAGCTAATTGTATTCAGAATGTCTAAATAAAGAAGACATTTCAGTGGATTATGACTAAATAGAAGACTGCTATTCTATATTTTCATACTTCATTAATAACAACACTATTTCATAGTTTATAAATAATCTGCGACAGGAAGGGGCCTTTTTGCTTACCTACTATGTGGTGAAAGAAAAACACACTTTAAATACTTCAGAAAACGTTATTTATGCTGAAAAATCCAGAAGACATACCTGTGGTTTCTCTATTCCTGAAAGAATGTCTTGCACCCTCTTTACTTCCAACTCATACTCTGCATGGCAAAAGAGAAAGAAAGAAAAACAGTTAATACCATGAGAAGGTAATAAGGTTGTCAAGTTCCTTCCCCGAGGCCTTTAACTAGGGCTGTCATTAAGTCAGTTGCCTGTTACCATGAACTTTTGGTACCACAAACATGATAATGAAAATCAGGAATGGGGATGACCTTGGGGTAAGGATTTCACTGTGGTTGTGCTAACTTGTCACTATATCGGTTTACACATTCACAGAGTTGACTAGATTAACACTGGGTTCCACCTAATAATTCAACAGGCAACAGGCAATAAAAGGTCCTAAGGAGAAAGGGGACACCAGTGCAGCTGGGAGCTAAGGGCAATGAAGAGATGAGGTTGAAGGGACAGCGGCCAGTTCATGCAGTGCTGGGAGTTCAGATTTTTTAGTTCAATTTTTATTCTAAGCTCAATAGGCAGCCACTGGAGTGCTTAACTGGAGGGAATGACAGGATCTTATTTTGAGTTTGAAAAGATGTGTTTGGCTTCTGCAGGAATAATGGACATAATACGGAAGGTAAGAAGCAGAAAGACCAGTCAGCACATTGCTGCACTGGTCCAGGTGAAGGGTAGAGCCGGCCTGGGCTGAGGATGGTAGTGAAGTTAGTGACAATGGGACCGGTTTTGGAGGTATAGGTGCTGAAGGACTAGATGCGACAGGCAAGGGCGAGGGAATGAGAAGAATCAAGGACAATTCCTAGTTTTTGGTTTGATCAACTGGATGGATGGCAGTGTCTTTTAACAAGATGGGGAAATGGGCAAGTTTTGTGATGGGGCAAGAATCGTTTTAGAAAAGTGAAAAAAGGAAAAGGGCTTGGAGAGAGAGGATGGGGTGGAAAGGATGTGTACAAAAAAAGATAAATGATAGAGTTTAAACTTAGTAATCAGTTGCTAGAGGAACCTCTTGACTTTCACAACCTGCTTGATGGAATCTAATTTTGAGTTTATAGATTTATTTAAGTGTTGAACCTAATTTATGAGCGAAATGCCAGAGATATATGATTACCAAGACATACGTCCTTGCATCAAGATATTTCAAGTCCAGTGGGGAGAAAATGAAAGCAAATAGGCAATTCCATGTGATAAGTGCTATTGTAAACGTAATCCAAAAGAGAGCATTCCAGAAGGCTTCCTAGGAACCAACATCTAGCTGTGCCCTGTAGACAAGCAGCCACTGGAGAAGGTGAAGTGGAACCAGGGGTGAGAGGTCAGTAAGCCCAGCGCTTCACAGGGCTGGCTGTTCACGTTCATTGTTCAGGTCTCATCTCACTCACCTTTTCCAAGAATCACGCCTCAACCTCCACCCCTGCCAGCCTCACTCCAGTCATTCTCATATCCTACTTAATCCTTACCATCAGTTATCAAAATCCAAAAATTAATTCTCTTGTTTATTTGTTCCTTGGTTTATTACTTGTATTTCCTACTAAAATATAAGCTTCAGTAAGGCAGAGATATTTAATGTCTGAAGTAAACAGATTTTTTCTCTAAAGAACTAGATAGCAAATATTTTAAAATTTGCAGTGCACATTTAGGCCTCTGTCACGTATTCTTTGTCTTTATAACCCTTTAAACATGTAACAACCATCTTAGTTTGTGAACAGCATGAAAACAAGCCACCAGGCTAGCTGCAGTTTGCTGACTCCTATAGTAGGACACGCTCACCATTTAGCCCATAGCACCTAGCACACACCTAGCACCTAGCACAGCACGTAGCACCTACTCTGCATGATGAGCTTAATAGATATTTGTTGACTAAATAAATGAACCAAGCCTATAAAAAAATAATAACTTCTAGTTGGCACCACCCTAAACTTTGAAAGGATCAGTTGCTCATTTTTTCCCATTGCATTCTACCTAGTAGAACATGTTTACCTTTATTTTGGTGAGAAAAAGAAATGGGCTGGTGGCAATATCATATTTTTAAAAATTACAACTAAAAGAAAATTCACAACCAAAGACCAAATGTCACAAGCTCATGTACAATCATGTATTCATGTTAAGATACAGATAACGGTTTATACCCATAAGTCAAAAGTGTACATACTTTCCCATTTTCTGGAAGCTCCTACTAAGTAAACCATAAATTCTGTATATCTCAGAAGTTAATTGTCAGTTAAAAAAACAAAACAAAACATAAGCACATTTGCAATAAATGAACCGGTTCAGTTGTTAAAAACAAAACTTGCTCAGTCTCCGGTTGTTCTCGAGTTTGAAGGACTCTATGGTTCAAACAGTCACGTACACGGATACATTCAAAGAACCTGCTGGGGCCGGCCCCGTGGCTTAGCGGTTACGTGCGTGCGCTCCGCTACTGGCGGCCGGGGTTCGGATCCCGGGCGCGCACCAATGCACCGCTTCTCCGGCCATGCTGAGGCCACGTCCCACATACAGCAACTAGAAGGATGTGCAGCTATGACATACAACTATCTACTGGGGCTTTGGGGGGGGGGGGGAAGGAGGAGGATTGGCAATAGATGTCAGCTCAGAGCCGGTCTTCCTCAGCAAAAAGAGGAGGATTAGCATGGATGTTAGCTCAGGGCTGATCACACACACACACGCACGCACGCACGCACGCACACACACACACACACACACCCCTGCTGAAGGAGGTCATTGTTTCCGCCATGACTGACCAAGGACAAGAGGCCAGACTCTATCCCTGAGGTAATAAAGGTTTACACTAGAACAGGGATAATCACCTGTTCAACAAAGAAAGAAGAAAGAATTAAAGAGCTCTCAAAGGAAGACTCCTCAGAACTGTGTATGACACGCAGGACATGAAAGGAAGGCAAGAAAACAGGATACTTTGTCCCACAGAAATTGGAGGCCCCTCCCCCTAGCCAGTGTTCAAACACAGACGACAGAAGAAATCGTTATGTTTTTGACAGAAAAAGGAAAAACTGGAAAGGAGGTTGGATTAGAAGAGAAGGAAAAAAGATCTGTTTAAAACTGAAAAGAATGGGTTTTAGTTAAGAGCCAGAAATATAAGCAAAAGGTGCTGACTGAGATAAAAACAACTTCCAAAGAGAGGTCGGGACTTTTCTGGTCTGTCTTTGATTATAACAATGAAAGCTGACATTTTCTGAGCTCCTAGGTACACGCTGGTCAATACACCACCCCACAACATCCCGTGCAAGGTGGACGTTCTCT
The DNA here is from genome assembly GCF_057802395.1 of Ceratotherium simum simum. Classification (NCBI taxonomy): domain Eukaryota; kingdom Metazoa; phylum Chordata; class Mammalia; order Perissodactyla; family Rhinocerotidae; genus Ceratotherium; species Ceratotherium simum. The sequence goes on from NC_141914.1 coordinate 49,128,499, forward strand.
GCTCCATTTCACAGCGGTGGGCAGGACTGAAGTCTATCGTGCACATCACGGTTTTCATCTCCGGTGCTGAGTACAGCACCTGCAGCTGTCTTGGTTGACTGAGGGAGGATGAGGCATGAATGAGGAAACTGAGGTTCAGAGAGCACAGGTGATTTCCCCAGGGACACAAGTCTAGAACATGGCCCCAAAGCAAGCAGAACCTCTGAATGCATCGTCACGAACTGATAGAGATCTGGGGGTCAGGAGGGAGAGGATGTGGAGAGAGGAGAGCAGAGGGTATTTGCCCTGAGCTGGATGGGAAAAAGAGAAGGCAGCAGCGGAGAACTTCTAAGTCCCAAGAGTTGGGTTTTTTTTTTTTTTAAACTCAGAGCAAGCTTTCACATGAATAGAGCAAAGACCTTTGGATCTGGGGAGAAGGTATGTGAGAAAGGGAAGAATAAGAAAAAGTAGGCCATGAATGGAGCCAAATAAACAAAGGATTCTGAGAAGGTCAAAAATGAAAAGGGTAAGGGTGGAGAGGAAGGGCAGTGACAGGACAATCACTATGCCATTATATCAGGAGAAATGTGGGATCTAAGCCAGACTGGAGGCAGTCAGCCTTTCAAGGCTCTAAAGTGTGAATAGGTAAAACGAAGAGAAAAACTCATTCACACATTTATTTAATGCTTTTCCATTTGTGCTGCCACAGACTAAGAGAAAAGAGTAAACACGTGCTGGGCACACAATCTGCACACACAGGAGTGAAAATAAAACCTGTTTAACCGAGCTAAAGTGACAGTTACCACAGATAAAAATATACTCTTGTATGAATATGAAAATGCCAAAATTCACACTTCTAGTACCTAAATAACTGAGTTAACTCAGACCTGGGCCTACCTCTCCCCAAACAAGATGAACTATGCCTTAGAGTAGTCTATGAATTACCACCCTTCCCATAGGACAGCTTTGGAGCCCAGCTATACAGAATGTACAGTCACACGCCACATAACGACATTTCGGTCAACAACGGACCTCATATTGACGGTGGTCCCCTAAGATTAGTCATACAGCCTAGGTGTGTAGTAGGCTGTACCATCTAGGTTTGTGTAAGTACACTCTATGACGTTTGCACAACGATGAAATTGGCTAACGATGCATTTCTCAAAACGTATCCCCATGATGAAGCAACTCATTGACAGTATTTCAGAGTTTGATCAAGCTTCTGCTTGCTCCCACGCTTTCTTTTTTTCTCTCTCTCTCTCTCTCACACTTACCCACACACACATACCATATTGTGAGAGAGGAGAGAAAGGAACACTAGCTAATCCTCTCACAAAAATTAACAAACAAAACAAAAAAGAATAGTTCTGGTGATTTGCCTTTAGGCAAGCCTATATTTAGGCAAATTTATATCAAGTTAAAAAGAAAACTGTGTCTTGTTTGTTTTTATCCCCCCTCCCTTAATCCGGTGCGTGCCAACTGAACAACAGATTGTTCCAGAAGAGCCAGGAAGGCAAAGTTCTGGCGCAAGGTTGCAGGGCAAGATTCTCCTTCTTCATTATCAGGCCTGCCTTTTTCCTCTTGGTTTGCAGCACGTAAATTAATCCAGAGACAAATCTTATAGGCCAACTTTGTATTTCTTTCTCCCCACGTTGAAGTTGCCATGAGGTAAGCAAACAGATTAAAACCATTTTTCCACCTGCTTCAATTTTTGTTTGTGACCACGGCTGAAGTGGACAGACATGACAACCCACTTTTTCTATCACTGTGATCTTAATATTTGCAAGTTTTTTCCCTGCAGTGAAGATTGTGCTGATCAGTACAAAAGGATTACGGGGTACTCTTGGATGGTGCTCCAAACAGAGAAGGGGCGTCTTGTTTTGCAGATACAGACACATCTGGAGGTAGGTAATCTCTTGAAAAAGAGTTAAGATGGAAGCCTCTAGTTTAAACATGCCTCAATGAGTTGAGAACCACCCTATTTGGAAATGCCAAAAAATGCAAGGGGGAGTCAGCTCAGTGACTTACATCCTTCTTCCCCCTAAAACCAAATCTCCTCCCACGAAGATAAAGCATTTTTAGCAAAGGGAAGGTTAAAATAAAAATACACAAGCAAAGCAAATACTTTTTTTTCTTAATGGGAAAAAAAAAACCCCACACAGAGAGGGAATACGTGTCATGTGAAATTTAAACTTTCCACAAATAATGGTTTTCATGTTTGCTCCAAAAAGGACTGTAAGTTCAGACTGTTTGAATAACTGTAAGGCCTAAACTAATTAAAATATCCCCCTTTATAAACACAATTTACTTCTTTGGTTTGTTTCACATTTTTTCCTTCTTAGAGAAGAAATACAGCTAGACACTTAGCTGCTGGCTATAGAATGTATTTACGGTTGTAATAGCCCCTTCATTCCAATGGAATGACATCAGCACTATTCCTCTGTAAACCTTCTGTCTAGTTCTCATCCACAGGGCTCATTTGCAGATATGCCCGGCAATAGATAATATGCTTTCTTAGATTTGCCAAGGAGCTGACTTACCTACTTTCTTTAACAAATTATATATAATAAACTAGGGGCGTGGAAAATACGTAACTTCTGGTCATGCCCATTTTGGGGATAAAAGGCTTAAAATCAATAGCAAACATTCAATATAAGAACCAAATGAACAGAAATAAGTTCTTTTGGATAAAAAAGAAAAATATGAGTCAATAGTAAGGACAAGTGGGATATCCAGTCAGTGCTACTAATGTTAACGAGAACGAGCGGGGATGAAGGAAGACGGTTTAGGAATGCTTGTTGAACTGTTTTTCCAATCAGAAAAATAATCAGCTATCTTCATTTTTAAAATATTACTTATGCTGGGGAAAAAAGAGGAATCAATAAATGCATACAAAAGTAGGATTAATTACCTGAGGGCCTCCATTTAGTGATAATGATCCACAGTTAATGGTGTTAAATACAAATACTAAAATGTGTGAAATCACAAGGAATAAATTTGCATTATATAAGGACAACGCAGTTAATCCTCAAAGACAAATATTCCAGAAATATCTTCAGATATCAATCATCGTGATACTAAAAAATGGGGAGACAAATATCTCTCTAGCCACTTAGCTAGTTATTCTATTTGAAATCCTGAAAGATAGCCAAGGGAATACCAGACTCTCAACACTGAAAAGAAAGCAGCAGCCAGGTGAACATATGTTGTGGGAAGTTGCCTTCCAGTCTAGGAAAATATTTTCAAGAGCAACTGGGGTTCCAAACAAATTCTGAAACCTTAGAGAAAGGAGAAGGGGAGAGGTGAATTCCTTTTGCAGGTGGAGCGCCCGGCTGGACAGGAGGGATGGCCAGAGAATGTAAATGGGACAAGGGGGGCTGATTTCCTCTGAGCTTCTGTTGCTACTTCTGGAATGCAGTAGAAAGAACGATTTTCTTTCCTGGCCCAAGATTCAAGCAAAGCCCTACTGGGAACAATCACATTAATCTACCCGTAGGCAAAATGGGTCTCTCAAGGCAAATGCTGTACAACACTTTAGATAATAAGAGGGACAACACAGAAGTGCTAGGTCTGGGTCTTTAATGAAAAGAGGAAGTACCAGATACGATCCATACCCTTGTTGGTTCCCAAGTCAACTCAGTTTATCTCTCAACCACCAAATAAATTGGGTTCTACTTGAAATATTAGGAGATTCTATGCTCATTTCTGTCAAATTCCCTAAGAAAAATTCTTATGTTTACTTCACAAGGCAAAAATCATATATATGCATGGAACTGGACAAAAGCAGCTAGTATTTTTAAGAACATCAAATTAAACAGGGATGAAAACCCCACAAAAATGGATAAAGTATTAGGTAGATATGCTTGCCTGGCAAGGCTGACTCTAGCACCGGTCCCTTCCTTTCCTTCCCTCTGTGTATTCGAACCCTTTCACTGGCTGGCTGGGCCCTAACCTGCGCCAGATATAGCTCTTTTATTTTGGGGGAAGGCCGAACTCCATGATTATCCAGCAAGAGCTGGTACCCTCCCTGGGTGTGTAACAGGAAAGCAATCTCTTAAACACAGGATAGAACAACTTATAAAAGTAATTAAGGTTTATACACTACTTTCTGCATTGGCATCTATAAACATTTCCACAAAATGTTTTTTCATTAAAAGTTAGCATGTCACATTGAAAATTTTTCAAGTAGCTTCTTCAATACTTTTTCAAGACTGTGTCAACTGAAAGGCAGAATCCAGAGAGCACAATTTTGTAAGACATTAAATCTGAGAGAATCTTAATATTTACATCACCTATACAACAAGTTTGAAACAGTTTTTACATCCACATTTTCTTAATTGATGTCTCATATGACTAAATTATATGCATTTGGGGATGAGGATAGACATTCAGTCTATGAACAACAAAGAACACAGTGAAGCTCATCAGCTGATATAGGGATCAAATCCAGAGCTAACTTCATGTGCCAGGGCTCCAAACAACTCACCAGAATTCTGGCATACGGAAAAGTCACTACCACTCATGGTACAACCTACCTCCCCCAGGAAATTAGCAAAGGTGACACATGTGAGTACACACTCAAATGCATATAGCCACCAGGCAGGTAATGTCAATGAGTAAAAGAAGGTGGACACATCAGGCAAAAAGGAAGGGTAAGGACCATGGAAAACTGAAAAAGCCCTTACCCTATGTAAGGGGGGCAGCTGCTATGTAGCCAATCAATTATTGCCTTACGGGTCTAAGGTTGATAAACATTGCCATTTGTCCAGAGAATCTGGAAATGAAAAATTCTTTGTGAATTTGCCTGATTCGTAAAAATATATATTTCTAATCATTTTTAATTAATGAACAGTGAAGGAGTAGTGCTATGAACACCCATATTCCTTCCACCTAGATTGACCAATTGTTAACATTTTGATATACTTGCATGCTCACATTTTATCTCTACATGTACACACACATTTTTTTTCAGAACCATTTGAAAGGAAGTTGTTGATCTTATGACACTTCACCCCTAAAACTTCAGCATGTCTTTCCTAAGAAAAAGAATCTTTCATACATAACCAAAATAACATCACAACCAAGACTTACCACTGATAGAAGAAAATCTAATCTACATCCCATATTCAAATTTCCCCAATTGTTCCAGTAATGTCTTTAATCCAGGATCCAATCAAGGAACACATGTTGCATTAGTTGTCAGGTTTCATTAGTCTCCTTTAATCTAGAACAGAAATCCCCTGTATTTTTTGTCTTCCTAAGGTTGATACGTTGAAGAGTCCAGACCAGTTTTCTTATAGCATATACCACTCTCAGGGTTGTGTGACTACTTCCTCATAATTAGATTTAGGCTAAAAATTTTTGGCAAGAATTCTATGTACATGTTCTTCCCATTCCATTACATGAGGAAGCATACAGTGCCAGTCTATGTCTGAACCCTTTGGTGATGCTCAGCACTTGGATCACTTGGTTATGGTGTTTGTGTAACATATTTCTCCGCTGTCAAAGCACTTTCTCCCCTTTCACCTGATACTTTTAATAAACACTGATGATCTCTGCCAGAAGATATCATTATACTGATAGTTGCAAGATGGTGATGTTCCTAATTCTATGTTAATTAGTTCCCTCTCCCACTTTAAGTATCTATGAACTCATCGATTCTAATTTTTATTCAATAAAATTTGTGATACTCCATTGCTATCATTCTTTTGGATGCTAAAATTGTCCCAAATGTAGCCAGTGGGAGGCCCTTCAAGCTGTTTTCTGTCTCCTTCGTCCACTTCCTTGAGACTTCTGTTTTGAACACCTGTTAAATATTCTGGTTTAAGGTCACTTGGCCAACAGTGAGAAAATGTGCAGACCGCAGGGGAGAGATTCTAGTAGCATAAAGTAGAATTTATCCAAAATTTCTAGATTTGTCAAAAGCAACTATCACCCAAGGATTTTTTTATTTAAATGTGACCAGAAAGAAAAAAGCTATCTAAATATTTCCGGTTTCTATATCTCTTAGAAATTAAAGTTAAAACAAAGAAAACCAATAACCCAAGAGCCATCTTAAATGACATTTTAAAATACAGCCAACTTGAACTCTAGAAACTTAGACATAAACCACGGTAAACTTTAAGTAGAAAAACATAGAACACACTTTGCTCTCCTTGGATTGTGTAATTTCTGCTCTCAACGAAATCTGGCCATGTTTCATTTCTTGTTCTCCCTAATCAACTTTTCCCTTTAAAAAACAGATAATCAAAAGAGACAGCACCATCTGTCCCAACCCAGAAAAGAAAATGGACTGTATTCTAAACGCTCCAAACTGAGAAATAAACTAAAATGAAAAGTCAGATTGGGCCAGCAAGACGGAAATGTCTATATGAAGGATGCTATCTATGAGAGATTTTTCTTCAGAATCGGGACCACTCTTTGAGGACTAGGACTCTTCAAGTTTTTTCATTTCATTCTCCAAAACATCTATGATAGAGCAGACACCCCACAAATCCAAGACTAACGCGAAAGAAGTCTTGAGTTGTTTTCAAGCAAGCTACTCTATACCAAAGTCATATACACTGATCTTGCTGTCTCATTCTAAGTCTCTTATAAAATTAAATTATTTGGAATTTAAATTATTCAGTTTTCTGTATAAAGGACTCGAGCCACACAGCTGCATCTCTGTTGTCCAAATGGGCTACGCTTGTTGTTCAAAACATGATATTCATAGGCCTTAATAGTGTCTTGTGCATGTATATTAAAAAATTTAGTTACAAGGACTGAGAATTGGAATACTACATTTATATCCCAACCAGCTTTATAAATGGCACATCTCGCCAAGCACATTTCAACGTCTGCAGGCAATAAACCATGCTCCCCTGGCCCCCATTTCCTAACAGCTGGGGTATACAACCCCTGGACCGCGGTGAGCTCATCAGGCCCAGAGGAACCAATGAGCAAAAGCAGCCATTTGGGTCACGGACCAAATTGGACAAGAAATAAAAATGCACGAGAGGCAAAGATAAAATATCATAGAAGAGAAAAATAGAAGAGATGGCCAAAAAAAAGTGGGGGGCCAGCCCGGTGGCACAAGCACTTAAGTGCACGCGCTGTACTGCGGCGGCCCGGGGTTCGCCGGTTCAGATCCCGGGCGCACACCGACGCACCGCTTGTCAAGCCATGCTGTGGTGGCGTCCCATACAAAGTAGAGGAAGATCGGCACAGATGTTAGCCCAGGGCCAGTCTTCCCCAGCAAAAAAAAAAAGAGGAGGATTGGCATTGGATGTTAGCTCAGGGCTGGTCTTCCTTACACACACAAAAAAAAAGTGGGATAGGGGGACAAAAAAAGGAATGAATGACAGGATAAAAAGATTCAAAATATGGCTCTCAGCAATTACATTAAACTGACAATTCCTCATCCAGATAACTGATTTCAAAATAATTTCCTAGAGATTATAATGATAAAATTTCTTTCATAAAACACCCACACGTAAAAGGCTTATTTGTGACAGACAAACCTTTAAGTTACCCAAGGGTGGAAGGAGAGTAGAAAATATGCACGTGAATCTATCCCTCCCCTCCTGGTCTGGCTGTTTTTTCTCATCCTTCGTGCCTCTGCTGAGAGAGCAATTCTCGCAGGCAGTGTTGCCTTTATCACCCACCTGCAATGGTGCTGCTCTTTGTAGGATCTTCCCTAACATCCCATCCTCCTCTCCATATTGAAGTATATATCCCACTGCATGTTCCTGTTCACAGTACGTCCTCCACCTCTCCAAAAAGCAGTAAGGATAAGCTTCCTGAGTACAGGAATCCTGTCTGTGCTCTCTGTCATTGATTCCCCAGTGCCTAGCTGGTGCCTGGCACAGAAACATTCACTGAATGTATGACTAAATAAATGGTCAGAGAAACACTCCCCACAAATGCACATACTATGCTTTTACTCTCTAAATATTTAGAAACAAGCACATGATAGATATCATGGTGGAGAGAGTTTTAAGGGGAGACACTTTGATAGATCACAATATTATATCAAATAAGAGATTATAAAACTGTGTCAAAAATCTGTAGATCTTGGGGCCAGCCCGGTGGTGTAGTGTTTAAGTTTGCGCGCTCTGCTTCAGCAGCCCGGGGTTTGCGAGTTCGGATCCCAGGCACGGACCTACACACCACTCATCAAGCTATGCTATGGAGGCATCCCACATACAAAATAGAGGAATATTGCCACAGACGTTAGCTCAGGGACAATCTTCTTCAAGCAAAAAGCCAAAGACTGGCAACAGATGTTAGCTCAGTGCCAATCCTCCTGACCCCCCAAAAAAGTCTGTAGATCTATATTTTTGAATAGGAAGCCAGTTTAAACATACTAAATAATTTCAGTAAGAATCCTAAATTTGGTGTGGATTAGAAATATTTCTACAGCCAAAACTAACAGTTTGCCTGGCAAAAAACTCAATAAAGCCATCACGCTTGCTGTGATGATAAAAATGCAACTGAGGACACTACTAATTAAGCAATTGAGAATTCCTGGACCTCACTCTGGACAGTATCCTGGAGAAGAATAGAGCATTTTACCTACTAGCGGTAACTTTTTAAGCTGCTATGTATTAATCTTATTTCAGAAAATTAAATCAGAATGCACAAAGTTGCTTTTAGAGGCTGAAATGCCATGGTTTTGTTTGGCCAAGTTAGTTGTTTTCCAGCTTTCCTGTTCCACAATAGTTTTTTTGTGTGCACAAATCATGCATCTCTAAAGAACCATTTGAGATGACTCTATTATGCCTATTTAGCAATTAATTACTCAGCCAAATAGGAAAGTTTGACCTACTCAAGTATTTGCAAGTCTCCCTTTTTGCAATCTTAATGCATGCTTCCAAGCGCCCTGACTACCCTTTCTCCTTTCTGCCTTACAGGATGTGACCGGCTGGTTGCCTTTCTTCCCATAATTAACAGTCCTCCAACTGCAATCCCAGTGAATGAAAAAGCTCAACATTTTCCAACGAGGGATCTCATTCGTTGCATTGCTCTCTATCCCAGGCTAACAAAGTCCCACTTGGCTTCACTGCAGACTCGGTCTTTTTGGCTTACCACCTGTAGCAAGGGGCCTAGCAGTGAGACACTTTGACTAAAACGCTGCCATTTGCTCAAACTTTAACTTCCAACTGACGGTCTATTTACCCTTGAGCAAAAGGTTAATTTAGATTTCTTTGATCCTGCTGGCAATAAGCAATTCAACTCACCCATTCCTGTTGAAACTTTCTCAATAAACTCCCAAACAACCCTCTACAACGAAGAGGCAACAAAAAGAAGCTCTAAGAGATAGGAACCAGAATGGTGTGTACACAGCAGTTTCATCTTATTCCCAGAGTGAAAGATGTACCTTTTCACTTGCAAATTCACCATGATGAATGAAAACACAAGTGAGTCTTAAATTTTAAAGAAGTGTGATTTTTTTTTCTATCAATGTGCTCATCAGAATAAAAGCCAGCCCTGGTGGTTTAGTGGTTAAGATTTGGAGCTCTCAGTTTCCGGGCCCGGGTTTGTTTCCCAGTCAAGGAACCATATCACCCGTCTGTCAGTTGTCATAATGGCAGCAGCGTGTTGCTGTGATGCTGAAAACTATGCCACAGGTATTTCAAACACCAGCAGGCTCACCCATGGTGGACAGGTTTCAGTGGAGCTTCCAGCCTAAGACAGACTAGGAAGAAGGACCTGGCCACTCACTTTTGAAAAAACTGGCCATGAGGCTGCCCAGTGGTGTAATGGTTAAGTGCGTGTGCTCCACTGTGGTGGCCCAGGGTTTGCAGATTCGCATCCCAGGCACGCACTGACACATCGCTTGTCAAGCCATGCTGTGGCGGCATCACATATAAAGTAGAGGAAGACGGGCACGGATGTCAGCCCAGGGCCAATCTTCCTCAGCAAAAAAAAAAAAAAAAAAAAAAGAGGAGGATTGGCAACAGATGTTAGGTCAGGGCTAATCTTCCTTACCAAAAACAAAACAAAACTGGCCATGAAAACTCTATGAATAACAGCAGAGCACTGTCTGATACAGTGGAAGGGATGGCAGAAAAAGACCAGGTAGGGTTTCACTCTGCTGTACAGAGAGTCACTAGAAGTCAGAATCGACTTGACGGCACTAACAACAAATTAGAATAAAATTTCATTAAAATATTTTGAATACCCAGACCAAGTCAAAGAATTAAAAACTATAGTATAAGAATATTGTTTATAATTAGATAGCCCTCTGTAATGCATTGTTATCAACTGAACTATGTTCCCCCCAAAATCTGTATATTTAAGTGCTAACCCCCAGTACCTCAGAATGTGACTTTATTTAGAGATAGTGTCTTTATAGAAGTAATAAAGTTAACATGAGGTCATTAGGGTGGGCCCCAAACCAATATGACTAATGTCCTTATAATAGGAGGGAATGTGGACACACATACAGAGGGAAGATGATGTGAAGACAGAGGGACAAGATGGCCATCTACAAACCAAAGAGAGACACCTGGAACGGATCCTTCCCTCATCCCCCTCAGAAGGAATCAACCCTGCAGACACTTTGATCTCAGATTTCTGGCCTCTAGAACTGTGGGAAAATAAGTATCTGTTGTTTAAGCCATCCTGTTTGTGGTACATTTTTATGGCAGCCCTAGTAATCTAATACATGTATCATACATATGCAAATATATATTTGGTTTTATTACACCCATTTACTAGATATAGATCCTACAAACTAGAGATTTTAAGAATTAGGTTAGGATCACACAGGCAAATCCAAAAGAACTCAGAATCACTCCTAGGTCTTCTGACTCTCAGTCTAACTCTTTTGGGAGACCTCCAAAATCTCCTCTCATCCTGCCATCCCCCGCGTCCAAGGGGAACAAGGGAAGGGTGGGGAGAACAATTTCACTCATGAAAATAAACAAATTTATCAGCTTGAAGGGACTGCTAGACTACTTGGTTCAGTACAAAATAATTACATTGGAAGTTAAGATGTGTTTTTATACTACTGCTTCCATAAGAGGTCATATCCAATTACAGGAGTCCAAAACGAAGCTACTGAAGATCATTCGAAAAGCTGATCCAAAAACACACCATTTCCTATGATAATTCTTCAGACCATCTCGTGCCAACACATCAGTAACACAATATTTTGCCCCCTTTCCCCCCACGTATAGAAACGTATAATTCAGGATGTTTTGAGGCTAGAACACTATTATGCAGTAATTGCTTCCAAAACACATGTTACAATATTTTTGCAGCTGACTGTGGCTTTAGAGGAGAAGCACATACTGGTTCCAAAAGAACAGAGACTATGTTGGACCGTTCAACTACAGCTGTTTGCTATGCAGCACCACCTGAAATATCTGTGTTGTTTTCTTACCAACCAGCTAGTACAGAGTGTATCTGACTACTGAACTTATTTATGGCTCCAGCTGTTTTTCTATATTTTCAGACACTTGGCATTAGCTTGAAAGTCTATGCAGCCATTTTTCTTAAGTCTTTCAATAAGGATAAAGAAGTGCTCAACTGCACAGTGGATATTAACTCTGTTCTTAGTAACAACCACTAAAGTATAAATTAATGTCTTTGTATCAGTAGAATGAAGTTCCTAATTTGACCTTAACAGCCACTGAGCACATGTCTCACAAACACTTTCCTTTGTGGAGGAAACACCAATCTAACGGAGAGGGTGGCCCAGGCCTGTGTTTCTGAGAAGGCTAACAGTTGCACTGTGCATGTACAAAGCTCCCTATTATAACAAACCAGAACAAAAAGAGAAGAAGATATGGGGGGCGGGAGGAGGTTGGTGTGATTAGGTAGCAGAGCAGTTGAAGGTGGATGGTCTACATGACTTGTATGATTGCATGACAAAGGTATTTCTAATGAAATGGACATATAGAAAAAAAGCTGAGGAAACTGATTCAAGACTTTAAGTTGTAATTGCTGTGAACCAGTCTTCATCGTAACGTAATTACACTACATCGTTAGTGTTAGTGTGAACTAGTCTTCATTTCCACATTCTGAATGAAATGTAGAAGTCTTATTCTTTCTTCCCTATCTACTGAACTTCTCATAAGTACATTATTAAATAGTGGTTACTAAAATGTAATTGAGTAAGAAATTGCATGAGCAGAATTATAAATGATGCCATCTAAGTGAATGACCTATTAAGACTCATCGTCTACAACAATTCAAGTTTCACATTTGACCAGGGTTATATTCCAGCAGGATAAAGCGAAATGAACTAGAGAAAAAGCAAATGGGTATTGTGCAGATTTAGGTTTATAGCTACCGAAGATTATGAAATTATAAGCATTCCATCTGCTCACCAGCTGTGGTCCCTAATCCTCTCTAATAACTTCAGCTTGCATGACTCCATGAGAATCCAGGCGTCTTCCCAATTTCACTTTACACTAGTTGCCAGGATTGATTTTTAGACCCCCGTCTCCAGTGAAAGGAGCATAAAGTTGATTTCGCTGGCAGGTGTTAATTTTCAGAGGAAGTGAAAGGAAGTGGGAAGAGAGACTAAGAATGGGAAGAAAGAAATGTAGGAGGTTCCAAGATCATCACATTGAGTTTTGGGGGTCTATGCTCGCCAAAAAAGACTAAAGGCTCAAATAAAGAATATTTGCCTGAAATGTGAACTTAAAAATTCCCTGAAACTTGAACAGGCAATATCTAAAACGAAGATCATGTCCAGTTGTGTCTAGAACAAGGTTATGTCTTTTACAGCAGTCAGTCCTCTTCCCCAATGCAGTCCATAACCTCTGTCTTTCGGTCACTGACCGGAGACAGGGTCACGGCACTGTGAATTGCTCCCCATTGTCACAAAGCTCAGCTACTTTTTCCTTAGGGTATTTAAGGCAGTTTCTAGTTAGGCTCCATAGAGGGGGCCATCATAGCTTAATTCAGGAACAGAAAAGGTGTTCTACTAAAGAAAACACCCAAATTTTATTAAAGTTGCAGACAGGACTCATGGTAATACGTTTTATTAAACTCCAAAATACCTTTCCATCCCCCACACTCATACTGTTATTGTAGAAAGTAAGAGAAGGAATGATTTCTTTCTGGCCCTTGAGCTTGGTGACAACCTGGTTTCCAGGCAAACACAGGTTTATATCTCCTGTATCTTTAGTTCAGACCACTGGAATCTTTTGAGAAAAAGCTGGAATTAGAGGTCTCTGCTTAAGCCCAATGGCGATCTGGACCCAACTGACAGTATCATAAGAGCGAGGATTTTCTTCCTATTCAGATGTGTTCTACCAGAACAAGCTTATCTCCTAGGCTACATATCACAGAGGCTTCCTTTCCTAGAACGCTATTGTTAGGGGGCTCTCTGAACCAAGATGATAGAGTCCACCCCTGTTCCAAAATGTCAATGTACTACCTGGTAGAGAATGGTTTCATATGTGGATGGAGTCTTCATTAATAATTCTTAAAGTAGAATCTGTTGTTCTGTCTCTCATTCTATTAACACTTGGAAGGTGATGCTTTCCCATTGTTATTTCTGGCACAAACTTGAAGTTTACTTAAGATCTTCCTCACAGGAGCAAGGTAGCCCCGGCTGGAAGAGCCAAGTGGGAGCAAGTAGGCAAACAGTCTCTGCTACTAGTATAAAGTGGTCGAAAAGTCAGGTTTCACAACGTTTCCCAACAATCAGAAAAGAACGTTTTCATCTCATCTTTCAACAGAGTAAGAGCATATAAAACCATTCTGAGTACCAAAGGTGCTGAGTATAGTCACATGTCACTTCACAACAGGGACACGTTCTGGGAAACGCATTGTTGGGCAATTTAATTGTTGGGCGAACTTCATAGAGTATACTTACACAAACCTAGATGATTTAGCCTACTGCACACCTAGGTTATATGGTACTAATCTTATGGGACCACCCTCATATATGCGGTCCATCATTGATCAAAACATCATTATGCAGCACATGACTGTTAATATAAAAGTTACACCATTTTTTAAAGAAGTTTTAATACAAGCGCTAAGAGAATCACACTAAGAGCTGTTGTCTGAAAAACATCCCAAACTATGGGAGAAATCAATAGTGTAAACAAAAGGTTTCCATATTAAAACCTTGTTTTAATATTCCAAAATGTTTTTACTGCCAGGCAGTCAAGAGTATCTGAGTGAAATTTTAATTCCTATGAATCACATGAAACTCACTGTAAATTGGATAAGGGAAAACACGAAGTCCAGATTCTACCTAAGGGTAAAAGCTAATGGTAGCAGAAATAACACTGGACTGCCAAAAGCGCCTCTGCCACCACTAAGAGAGGCTAATTCTTACTGAACAAAAAAGAGGGGAGCAGTGATGACAGTTTATTACACTTATTTGGCAGGAAGGAAACATAAGACTTCATTTACAGGAAAGCCCTTCATCTGTGTGGATGAAATAGGCTTAGCATAAAAGTCTTACCTAGCAGTTCAGTTCCTCAAAAAAGCATTTTGTGCTATGCACTGTGCAATTCCAGCAAACACACACTCATAACAAACTAGCTGGTAACTCCTTCCAACTGCAATGCAATTCTGTACTTTAATCCAAGCCTTATAAAATGAAATTGTTAAAATAAAAAGCAAATTCAGCAATTTATATTATCTATAAAAGATGTTTGGGAGTCCCTTTGAATGAGCTCTACACTTGAACTTCTGACAACTCCAATCTGTTTCCAATCCACGCAAGGGGTGAACTCTGCTGGGAGAATGTAGACAACGTACACATACATGAACAAACGTGACGGGGTCAGCTAGGGGTGGGTGCCATGAAGAACAGTTTTAAAGGGTGATGTGATGGAGTACTTCGAGAAGGCCTTTCTGACCCTCAAGCATTTGGGCTTCTCCAGGAAGGATGAGGAGGACCCTACCATACAAAGAGCAAGATGACTTTTGAGGCCAAGGAAACAAAGAGTGAAGGCCCTCAGGCAGAAAGGGCCTGGCGTGTTAGAGGACTGGAAAGGAAGCCCTAGAGCACAGAGAGCTGGAGCAGGGCTGGAAGGAGCTGAGGTAGCAGTTAGTCGATGCAGACTGATACTGGGGTAAACTGTCTGCACTTGAGGCTAAGTTTGAAAGAAACACACGGAGGGTTTTAACAAGATCCCATTGGCTGCTGTGTGGAGAATCAATCGTAAGGGAATAAAAGTTAAAGCAGAAAGACTAGATCAGGGAACAAGATCTCTATACAAGTGCGCATGCACACACACAGATTACAAACAAAAGTTAAAGCAGAGAGACTAGCTCAGGGAATAAAATCTCTATACAAGTTCGCATGCACACACACAGATTAAAAAACAAGCATATGGGAAATCTCTGTACCTTCTTCTCAATTTGGCCGTGAACCTAAAACTGCTCTAAAAAAAGTCTTTAAAAGAAAAAAAAACGAGCACCACAATAACACTGGAAATTTAGGAAAAGAGTCACATTTAATGAAATATGTTTTAGATATACAGAAGCTTATTACTTGTTTCACAATAATCAAAGTGATTTTCTAGACCTAAGTTTTAACATACAATTTTAATATCTAAGAAGAGTTGCAACTTAAGTGACCACGAATACATATTCAATGAAATGTCCTACGGAAAAGCAAGTTTGTAGCATCCTTGCTCTACAACCTAAAGAATCCAGAACAGGAAGAAAAAGTTGTGAATCACAATATGCAAGCTTCACTGTGGTCTGAAGTTATCCTTGTTTCGAACACTGCTGATCAGAGATATACTGTAGTGTAGACTGTAACATCTAAGTAATACCAAGAGCAATAAGTCATACTCTCTATATTTAAGATTTCAACATATTTCCATGAATGTTATGGCTCACAAAAAAAGCAAACTCTACTAAATGGAAAATGTATTTCAGTCTCCAGAGCCGTTCTCAAATAGTAAAACAATTTAGCAGACATACTTCAATAGTTTTTCCCAAAGTCCTTTATTTTTCTCATTTAAATTGGTTCCAAAAGGAACTGGCAGGGCATAGTATATGCTGTAAGTGATTGATACTCTTATGGAAAAAAACACCTAAGTAGCTAAAACTAAAGGCTCAAGACTGTGGGTAGAGTTAAATGGCGTAAATTAGACAGACAATGTTTTAAACTCATTGAAAGTTAAGACTGATGAAGCTACTCCAGACAGGTAACATGATGTGATCCTCTCAGCTTCTTTTCCCCTTATTAAGGTCCTAGCAATACCACAAGAGGTGATTATACAACCGAACTGGCACATCTGATAGAGCTTGAACCTGGCTAGCGGGAAGACTGTGATCCACTAACTGATACTGTACCCTCCATTCCTTGATTCATATACAGACTATTATGGCATCTGTACCTGCTGTCTTCTATCACGTATCATCTCAGTGAGTTCTCATGTTTGGCTAAAACTTTTTTTTTCTCCTTACATTTTCTTTCTTCCTCATTTACACAATCTGGGCTTTGTACCTCAATTTCATTCCTCTCACCAACCTCTTGTTTTAGGACTCCTTATAATTCTATAATTACAGTCCAAGGAAATTTTTGAAACCCACAGCAGATACAGTTTTGACTAATTTGTTCATCTAATCAATGATTTGCTGATGTTTAAACTATAGTTATATATACTTAGCTTTAATATATATTTTCCACCAAGTTTCATAGAATCACAGAATTCTGAAAGAGGAAAGAATCTTAACTTATTTCAAATACTATCTGGTATGTAGTTAAAATCTTCTATGTCTTTCTGTTTTAGGCAAAACATTCACCCAAGGGCAAAAAAGGAAATCTATAAGACATAAGTTTCATTACATCAAGCAATAATTATTAAAAACATAGCAAGATAGATAACAGGGTTCTAGAATTTATCACCCATTTGACACCTCAGGGTCCGTATAACTCTTCTACAAATTTAAACCAATTATTAGACTCCTCCCAGATGACAGCCACCAAGGAAAGGACACAAGTAATCAATCTATAACATTAGCTATCCAGTTACCACCTAACAAGCACCACCTTTTATGGAATTTTCTTGGGGAAATTCTATAAGGATTAATCATTATCATTATAGAATCATTAGATTCATTAAATGATTCTTGGCCTATGTTATTAGACATAGACACCCAGTGCTGCTACTGTATATTTATATTAACTGTAACTCACTGAAAAGCCTCTGGAGGATGATGAGGAAGGAGAGGGAACACATCAATCAGACCTAAGCAGTATGCAGGGTAATGGGCTGGCTCTGGCCAGGTTTCTAGAATGGGGATACTGGAAGTAGCCTGTGGTAGGCTGAAAATGGCCCTCAACGGATATCCACATCCCATTCCCTGGAACCTGTGAATGTTGGCTCACATGGCAAAGTCTCTGGAGATGTGACTAATGATTCTGAGATGGGAAAATTATCCTGGATTATCTGAGTGGGCCTTAAATTAAATCAAATGTATTCTCATAAGAAGGAAGCAGAGGAAGATGTGACACATCCAGAGGGGAAGGCAACGTGAAGACGGAGCAGAGAGAGCTTTGAAGATGCCCGTCTTAAAGATGGGAACGATGCAGCCACAAGCCAAGGAATGCTGGCATCCACTGGCTGGAAGAGGAAAGGAAGAGATTCTTCCCTAGAGCCTCTGGAGGGAGCTCAACCCTGCCAACACCTTGATTTCAGCCCAGTGCTACTGATTTCAGACTTCTGACCTCCAAAACTGTATTCTCCAGATTCTCTCCAGAACTGTGAGAGAACAAGTTTCTGTTGTTTAAATCACTAACTTTGTGGTAATTTGTTAGCCACAGGAAACTAATACACAGCCTATCAGAGGTGTGCTCCATTGTGCTAACCTCTTCCCGGACAGCAGTAATTTCAATATGAATAGGGAGAGAGCAAAGAAAAGCAAGCCAAATTAAATGACTGGGTTCATACTATTTGCCCGGGCTGTGCTAGAGTTTATCACAAACTTTTATTTTTAACCCATGCTTCTACTGAAACTGAAAATTGCTACTGAATTTTTGGGATCTGACCACGACAAACTAGGTTATCAGGCTGTATTATCCCAAATTTAGCATGAGGATAGAAAAGATTGAAAATACTGACATTTACCCCTGTGCAAATGCAGTTTCCTAGTCACAGAAATTAATCTCTATCTTCTGCTTTAGATTTCCCATTTTTCCCATCTTGTGCGTTAAAATGATTCAAAAATGCTGAGGGAA
Source organism: Ceratotherium simum simum (assembly GCF_057802395.1). Lineage (NCBI taxonomy): Eukaryota > Metazoa > Chordata > Mammalia > Perissodactyla > Rhinocerotidae > Ceratotherium > Ceratotherium simum. The sequence goes on from NC_141914.1 coordinate 49,146,635, forward strand.
CATCTGCTCACAACGGTGTAGCAGAAAGATAGACAGTATGCTTTCCAACATGCCTGATGGGAGAATGTCCCTTTTGTAGCAGACACTATGTACAGTTGTCCATAAATCTAGGCCTGAAAATATTCCCTGAAGACTTATGAAATTGGATAAAACTGAAAAATTACATACAAGTTTCCACAAAGCATCCAATTCTCAAATGCCTCAAATTTCTCTTGAAAAAAAAAAGTAATTTTCCAGGAATGAAACTACCACCTAAATAAAGTATAATTAACATAATTGTCACCTATGATCACCACTTGTCTAGGGATGGTTTATTTTCCATTTCGGTGTCTCATTCACCAGCATTAATCAATAGGACTCTAGCCATCATTGCAAGTGAACATCTTGGGCACTGAAACCTTATTTTATTCCTTGGTATCTTTATAAAATCCAATATATTCTGCTTTAAACAGCTAACTGATCCACTGCTCTGCAAAAATGTCACTTTTGATATGCTGCCTGCAAAAATAACCTACCAGGTGACACATTATCCACACTCCTTGGTGTTCACTGTTTTCTCTTACTCTTTTCTAACGTTGAAAGAGGGGGAAAATTAATTCTGGCATAGCAATAGTTGAAAAACAGAACAGAGATACATGTTGCATAGATATTTACCCATTGTCAATCACACAGAGGTTTGAAACATTAGGTTGAATCATATAAAATTTCTAATATCCAACTGTTTTTGACCTAAAAAAACAGCTGTTTCCTATGGACCTACTCAATATTATGAATGAACCCTAAAGATAATTTCTGAGCATCATTTTTAAGTTTCAGGTTCTCCTCACACACCAAATCTCTACCACCGCTATTAACAGCAGCAACCTAGACACATTCTCCCTTCTCTTTTTTTCCACTAGTGAGGAGGTTACTGAAAATAAACATGGACAAAGGGGTGAGCGGGAAGGAAATCGAAATAAGGGGACACAGATAATCTACCAAGTGGATCAAGCTCTTTAAAGAAGAGCTATCTTTTTCTTTAGATGTGCTTGATGAGCTTGTAACACAGTCTTAAAATAAGAGCACGTCTTGAATCTTTCTTCTTCAATATAAAAAATGTAACACTAAAAACATCCTTCTCATCTATCATCTCCTATCTCCTTTCCCACTCCAAATAAACAAAAGAAAATAAAAATACCCGAGTAGTAAATGAATGAACAAATGAATGAATAAATAAAAAGTTCTGAATTTAAAAAGTCCATTTATAGTATTAGTAATGATACATATGGCAGGTAATGGAAGTCCCGTACGCAGAGTGGCGGAAAACAAGAGAATTCACAGAATTTAAAAATGCAAGGAATAAAGAAAAGTATACAATAGGAGAAAAAGAGCAGAATGGGTGAGAATCCTAATATCTGGGTACAAAACATCCCACAGATTATCAAGTTCAAAAAACCAAATTCTGAAAGCTTCAGTATGGAGGCTAATGCATAAAAGATTACTGTGAGTATCTCCCATTCCAACTAGGGGTAGCATGACCACAGAATGGTAACCAATGGCCCTGAAATTACTCATAAGAAATGCAGAACACAGGCATGTGTGCACTGCAGACTCAAGCAAATCAGTAGGAAATCTTACTGATTTTACAGTGCATGTATCTTTACTACCTAAAAGATAACCTTTCTTCTGTAAAATGCTATGTAGTAGTGATTCATCAAACTTCATAGATGAGTTCTGCCTTCATGCATGATATTCTTGATCAAGTCCACTAAATCCAGAGATTGAAATCCATGGGGAGTAGTACTTCATAGACATGAATATCTTCAATGGAAAGAAAATATAGTTTCAAATTGAAAACTGTCTGCCATCAAGTTCGAGCCATCTCTCATGGATCATAGTGTGAGTGGTAAATAACATTAACGGTGTCAGTGTGTTTCAAAAAATTTAAAAAAAAACTTGATAGCTGAAGAATTAAGGCACCAATAACCATTTTTCACTTAAGTAACACATAATTTTTAACCACAGTTTTCAAGAGATGTTGGTATCTTCTGGAGTTCCGTGGAGTAACATTCCACCAAAAGATAAATCGTTGGGAAAGACTAAATACATATTTTTTTGAATGTGCTTGGCAAGATACTTAAATAGTTTTGAGGAACTCAGTGAACCTAAAATAGGGCAGTTTCTCCATCTCTTTTGGTTTTAAGGACCTTACTGTTCCATATAATAATCTGTGCCTTTTCAAATAGGGACAAAGAGGACAATGTAAGTTCACCATGTAAATTTAGAGTAGCAGGAATAAGTGTATTTATCAAAATTTTTTAAAGATGTTGGTAGACCTAGAGCTTCCCTCCCACTTCCCCATGTTTCTCTCCTGGGGTAGTTCTAATAAGACTAGAAAGCAAGGCTTGGGCATATAATAGAGATGCCATCAATATTCCTTTTTATTATATACAGTCACATGTTGCTTAACAACAGGGATACGTTCTGAGAAATGCGTCATTAGGGATTTTGTCATAGTGTGAACATCATAGAGCGTACTTACGCAAACCTAGATGGTACACACCGAGGCCATACGGTACTAATCTTGTGAGTCCACCACCGTATATGCAGTCCGTCATTGACCAAAACATCGTTATGAAGCGTATAAAGGTAAAGTAAGATTGAACTTCCTTTTTTCTCTTCAGAAAGAACGACTGCATTTTAAAGTAACCTCAGTTTGTAAGAGGACCTAAAAATAATCATGGCACCTTCATTTAAAGCAGACTGCTTTTAACAAACGCCCACTAACCCAAGGATAAAGGTAAATGCCTTTCTTGTTCTTAAAATTTTTTAAGTTAAAACTAAAAAAGAGGACAGGGGTGAAGGGATGCATTTATATGGTGACTGACAAACAATAATGAACAACAAAAATTTTACAATAAGGAAAATAAATAAAACAAAAAAACTAAAAAAGAGGAAAATTTTCCAAATTTCCAGTTTTTAAGAATATCAAAACCCTAAAAATCTCTTTAACAACTACAGATCACTCTTCAAAAACCCAATACCTCTAGTGTACTGCTAACTCCTTTCAAAGTTCTACGTAAGACTTAACTTTTAATCTGCTTACCAAATCAATATACACTGGCAGGAGGAATATGTAAGTATTGGGAAAGTCCAAATAGAAGAAGAGTAAGAGGCCGGCCCTGTGGCTTGGTGGTTAAGTGTGCGCGCTGCGATGCTGGCGGCCCGGGTTCGGATCCCGGGTGCGCATCGAGGCACCACTTCTCCGTTCATCCTGAGGCCGAGTCCCACATACAGCAACTAGAAGGATGTGCAGCTACGACACACAACTATCCACTGGGGCTTTGGGGGGAAAAAATAAAATAAATAAAATCTTTAATAAAAAAAAAAAAAAAAAAAAAAGAAGAGTAAGAGATTTATTCACATCAAGATTTGTTCAAAGTGGAGCCCCCCAAAAAACAGCTCATGCAGCACACATAATAGGCGAAAAAGGCTTTCCCCTCTCCACCCCACTCGTCTGGAAAATGTTAACCTAGTGGGAGGAATGGAATATATAAAAATGGAACCATGAAACCACTCTTATTTTCTGCCTCTTGTTTTTTTCCAAATTATCTTTATTCCATCTAATCTTCCCTGTCCACTGTGTTTGCTCCTTTCATTCTACTTGTTTTCCTATTTTGCCACTTCCTTTTATCTCAATGTGCCCTTCCTCTGAGGCCCTTCTCATTTCTCTCCCGCCTCCTTATTTTCCAGTCTTCCTGAACCGTCACAACTCCCTCTTGTGCTTGGAGCAAACCATCCCCACTACTATCACCTGGTCTTTCCTGCACACAACACCTACACGGAAAGCCTCGTTCTTCTGATGCAGCTGGAAAGCAGTAGTTATAATCGGAGAAAGGGAGTTCAAAATGCAAATTCAGCACCAGAGGAAAAAACAAGAAATTTTATAGTAATCGATAGGGACATTTATACTCTTTACTTTATAAATTATAAATCACAAGCACTGAACTAGTATCACCACTGTTTCCCACGGACCTTTCCCATTTCATACCTGTGTTCTCTACTCAATTCTTAATAGAATTTCAAGGTCTCATTACAGCACCAAAAATTGGAAGAGGGTAATATAGTCTGCTACACTGCGGTGTGTTTGGTTGGGCAAGTTACATTTAAAATAAATGCCAAGGCTGGTCATGGCAGAAGGGATGACCTATAATTAGTATATATGCAATATTGACTAGAATTGTCACATTACAATACACTGATCCTACAAAACCAGAGATTCAACACCTTGCCTCTTCATACAGCAGTTATATGTAGGGATCCTACAGGACTATTCCATGGAAGAAGATTCAGTGACAAAACCAATGTTGACATAACAGCTGGGAAGTTGCCAAAATTCCATCACAAATGCTGAGACTATTTCAGACAGAGTATTAATAGAAATGGTGTCTGACTCCACACACTATGTGGTGGCCAGCCTCTATGACAGCACCCTCCCCTTCCCACCCCATGGTCATCCTCTCCTGGTATTCACACCTCTGTGCAGACGCCTTCCATAATGTATCAATAAATACCATATGTGACAAACAGAATGTGGAAGTGATGATGTACGACTTCCGCAGTATAAGGAAAAATTGTGAAGGACTTTGAAATGTAGTGGGTTTCCTAGTTAGCTTATCCACCTGGGTCAACTAACTGTCCTACAGCAAGTAATATGAGTGTTTTAGCAAAATAAACATGGAGAAGTAGTTGTTCACCCAAGTCATCTGCAGCTACCCGCCCCCCACACTTTTTCCCAAACACTTCTAATATCTAGCAATGTAATTCAAAGCAGTCAATGTGTTGAGCGGGTTCAAACACAGAATCAAGCCGGCCTGTCATGCTCCACTCCTCAGCCTCACAAGAGAATCAAGCCCAGAGAGGAGGCAGAAGTAAGATGAGGAGGGAGGGCTGAATTTTACTCTAGCCCAGAATTTCTCAAGTTGTTTGTGGGAGCAAAAGTCAGGAGAATTTGGAGGGAACTGGACGCCCCTTGGAATCCTCTCATATCTCAAGTCCTTGACACTCAAGGTCACTCAACACTGGTCCAGCTTGCAGGATGCTTCCCCTTCAGCACTCTGAGGGGCGCTCACAGGCTGGGGGTTCTGCTAACACGACCCACAGGCGGCAGTTCTCATAAACAGAAAAATGTCATGGTCTTTCTTCACTCATAATCTGTAACATTTTTAAAGCACTTAGTAAGTGTCTGAAATTGTATTAAAAGCTCAAGACAGCCCTCTGAAATAGGTCCTACTAATTACCCCATTTTATAAATACATGAAGAAACTGAAGCTTTGAGAGATTAACTCTCTTTCCCAAAAAGGCACACAGCTCACAAGTGGCAGAGCTAGGACTAAACCGAGATCTGTAAGGTCCCAACTAGTACATTATTTTGCTTCGAAGTACGGCACATTTGTGATGATAACCTCTGACCCAGTTAAATTCAGAATTCAGCTTAGCTAAATGACAGAATAACATATAAAAGTTTCAATTCAATAAAATTGAAGGTTATATAGGTACAGAAACAAACCATGTCATCACTTATACCTGCTGTTTAAAGGATTCTTTGGGATGACATGTATTTTACCAACATGGGTTGTGATGTCATCTAAATGCCTCTATGATCAGTTCCCAAGAAAGCAAAAAGGCAGAGAAAATAATATGGGTTCACCGAGTTAAGCACTACATATGGCAGAAACTAATCAAAATTCTGCCCTCAATCTTCTGGTGAACATTCATTTCAAAAGAAAACTCAAAGAATTTTTTCACATGTTGTTTGTCTTTTTATATGTAAGTGAAAAAATGTGAAGCTTCAAGTATGATTTAATAGGTTAAGACTTCTTAAACTGACATGACAAAAATATCTCCTCCAGCCTGTTGAAAGAATCACGTAGTTAACATCTTTAAAACATTCCAGACTGTATCAAAAATAGAGGAGCGGAAAGGGCAAAAGGCGAAAAGATAGGATAAGTGATGGAACCTCATAAAGACAACTAACCACTCTACTCATTAGCAACAATTTGGGCTCCATAGTTCCCTCTTTGTTGAGCCATAGATTTGCTTTTGCACCAGTGAAGTCAACACCTCTGTAAGGAAAAAAATCAGCATGCTGTGGTCTTACAGAAAAAGAATTATTCATAGTTTGACTTCTCCAGCTCTGGCCCTCAGAGGATAATGCCCAGGTCAGAAGCAGCGCACTCCTTCTGAAAACAGCCTTGTCCCCAAACCACTCTCCTTTCCCATCCCACACGCAGGCAGCTGTTGCAAGGCCTGGAAGTCTGCTCAGCCCTCAACCAGTCACTCAGAGGCCTCCAAGACTGGGGGATGGATCTGACGGCCCATGTTTGAAATGGAAGTGAGGGTTTTAATTGCCCAGTTTCCTGCCAAAATGAATGTCTCTTGTATTTTGATCCAGGGCTCCACACTGTCCTTTTACAAAATAAAAGCTATTTGGGTCTGTTTGGACTATTTTCACTTTTCAGACTGTACTTGGCAGAAAGATGGGTGAATTCCACTGACCTGAGCTCACTCTTTTTTTTTTTTTCAAGTTTTCTTGATATTTCTGCCATGCTTAGGATTCATATGCAGCAGCAGACAGGTGAAAACACACAGGATTTATCGTCAACTACAGACTTGAGAGATGGAACAATAATGGAAATCCAGCTAGAAATTACATTTTCAAATGCAGTGAGAAAAGCACACACTTCTGGAGAAAACAGGAAAGCACACACTTCTGGAGAAAAGAAGAACTCTGCGCCCTCCACAACCAAACTCTCTTCCCAGATACCCTGTCTGAGCATGCCTAGGAGGATATGTGCTCATGAGATAGTACAGGTTGCAAGTGAAAGAAGAAATCAGCCACTCACGAAATGTGAAAGCCCCACTAAATATCTTATTTTAGACAGAAAAGACCAGTGTTCTCTCTTACAGGGAGCCAAGACAGAAAGAGATTCCAAAAGAAAATCTGCCTTGACTCTCGACATTCCAGACCTTATTAACAGTAGGCTCGTCCTTCCAAACAAAAGAAACCACTGTCAGCCCTGCACAGGTGGATGCAGCCACCTCCACCCAGAACCCCCACCATCCAGCAAGAGGACAGACTCCAAAGACCCACAAGTGTTCACGATCTCTCACAAACCTTACTACAGTAATTCTTATCTGCAGAATGAATACACTTTCATGCTAATTTTGGGTAAATGATCTTGAGGTCAGATTCTGGTCTCTGAGAATAGAATACAATAGAATACAAAACCTGATAATAAGGAATACTGCTGGGTAAGAAGGCAGTTTGTGATCTCTGAAGGAGAACAGCACAAGAATATGCTTTTGCCACCGGCTTTTGGTGTGACAGTCAGAAATTACGACTATGTGCTGGAATTCCATCTAAAGTATAACTGAATCTGTGGATTTTCAACAATTCCAAAGGTCAAAGGCCAAGAGTATGCTGTATCCTCATTTTCTTCTATATTTGGAATTCTTACCATTTTGTCCCAGTTTTTTCCCACATGGCACTGTAAGGTCTAGAAGTTTTCACATGAGCTATTACCTATATGTTAGTAACACAAAGGGGACTCTCCCACCACCAGTACATGCTTATCATTACACAAGTACCACAAAAGGAATATGCTTCAACTTAAATCAAGTGTTTTAACTGAATGCCTCCCACTGCCCCCACTGAAATTCTCGTTTAAAAACTGCTTGGCACTCAAAGGGCCAGTGGTTCTCAAATGTTACCATGCCTAACCATAACCTGGAGAGCCTAATGAAGCACAGATTGCTGGGCCCCACCTCCACCGACTGCTATTCAGAAGGTGTGGGGCAGGCCATGAGGGCACACGTCTTACAAGCTCCTGGACGGTGCTGAAGCTGCTGGCCTGAGACTGGGCAGCCAGGGTCTAGGCGAGGCTCTCACCCCTGGGAAAGCCTTGTGGATGGCGAGAAGAGCCCAGGTCCCCCACGCCAGCCGTGGCAGCCCCAATTCTATCTGCTGTCACGGTGTGTGTGCATGTACGTGTGTGTGTACGTGTGTGTGTGACAGTGGTAGAGGAGGAGGATACTTTATTTAATTGGGGATCCACATAAGATTGTTTAAAAAAGGAGAATCTGCTCATTAATAAGATTTTGAAAATCAATGACCCTAACCTGTTCATTTTACTGAAAGGGAAACCGAGGCCTAGTGAAATGACTTGCTGTGTATCACATAGTCCAACACAAATGACTGTACCTTATAATTCCATTAAAATTTTAAATTTTTAAGTAATAAGTGAAAAAGACATCTTCACTCCTGGGGTAAACCCAGGGACGAGGTAAAAGTCAGCAGTGTTAATGGCACACTCAACATAGTTTTACACAAAAAAAGTGTTTGGAGATTGTGGCTTAGCCTTCTTGATGCTCTCTCTCGCTCCTTCCCTGCCTGAATCCCTGATACACACAGACACACACACCTACTACAATTAAGGGGATTGCTTAGGTCTTTTCATATTATTAGACAGTAGATCCTCATAAAAGTTATTTCACTCTGGCTTCACGTAATCCTTTCTAAAACAGTACTAGGAGACAACTTGACTCTCCTTCCTGAGGATATACAACAAAGGGAATACAACTCAGGTTGAAAATTGGGGGATTTCAGTTACAAACCTGTATCCCACTGGGTTACTTCCTTAATACAACATGCTTTTGTTTTTACCAAGGATAAAATGGAAGGAATGAAATTTCCCTCTCACTCAAGGAAGAGAAAAAGAAATTCCTTTAGCCTATGTGATGAAAGGCAGTATGACCATTTTCACTGAATTTTGGCCACAGAACAGGCTCAAGGCCTAGCTCTTGCACAACATTCTGCACACAAGAATAAACTTTTCCATTCCTGTCTTTGAACAACTACGGACTTAGTGCCCAAGCACTGGTCTAAAGTCAAATGCTGGAAAAGGACAAGAAAAAGCAGGGAAAATTCTTGAAATATTTTCCCCTAACTAATCTGCCATTATTATGCCTTGAAGATAGGCCGGCTTCACAGCGGAGGTGATATCTGAGCTGGTTCTGGAAGAACTGAGGTGGAGTTTGCTAGGCAGATGGACTAGAAGGACAGGCCAAGAAGAGAGAATGAGGTATATTCGTGAAATGGGGCAAAACTTTGGGCATCTGGTGGGGAAATTTGAAGTACTTTGGGAGGCAAGCGAGTACCACGTTACACAGTTCAGACTTTATTCTCTCGCCAATGGGGACCACCATGGAGGTTCTTTAAGGAGAAGAATAGCGTGTTTGGATCTGATGTAGCTGCAGCCTTAATAGAGGACAGGCTGCAAAGGACAATGGATAATCACATCTTAAAACCTAAGGTGGTCCTTCTGGAAGGTCTACTGAGGATCAAGCAATGGGAATCATAAATCGAGCTTATAAGAAATGTATGAGGAAATGACAAAGACAGGGTCCATGACAAAGGGTGCCCCAAGACAGTATTCCGAGTTCTCTCTCACTCAGAGCTGTAAGTGTCCCATAATGAAGTGATGAGAAGATGTACAAAATCTGGCACCTCAGGGTAGGTGGCTCATTTCTACACCAGCAGCAACCTCTCTCAGAGAACCCAGATGCAGCTTTCAGCATAGTGGTCCAGGAGTGCAGGGTTTAGCTTTCAAAATGTAAGATGGGGGGCTGGCCCCGTGGCGTAGTGGTTAAGTTGGCGCGTTTTGCTTTGGCAGCCGGGGGTTCACCGGATCAGGTCCTGGGTGTGGACTTACACACTGCTCATCAAGCCATGCTGAGGCAGTATCCCACATAGAAGAGATACAACTCTACAACTATGATACACAACTATGTACTGGAGCTTTAGGGAGGGAAAAAAAAGAAAAAGAGGAAGATTGGCAACAGATGATAGCACAGAGCCAATCTTCCTAAAAAAAAAAAAAAAAGCAGCAGCAGCTAAGACACACAAAAAATATTTTTAAAAAAATGAAAGATGGGTTTAAGCAGAAGGAAGCCACTTCTGGCTTACAGGGGTAGGAGTTACAGAGAGAGGGCAGGAAGGGAAGAAGGAAAGCCACTGGATGAGAAGGTAGAGAGATACCTGTTTTGAGACGAGGACATTTTGGATGAGAGGTGATCCTAAGATTACAGGAGGGAGACGAGAATTATTCAAGTAATAAGGGTTACCATTATACTGGGGTGTTAGGAACTGAGCTAGGCTATTTTTAATATTTAATAATGGGAATTAGAATACTCATTTTACAGATGAGGATACAGAGATCCAGGGAATACTAAAAGCAAATAGTAAGTGATAAACCCCGATTCTAAGCCAAATATATCTGATAACAAAGCCTCAACTATTCTCTGCCCACATCACACCATTAACCCCAAGGTAGTGCAAGGAGACGGGAACCCTACATTTCCCCGAGGGTGCTGTGGGACTCTGTCTTGCCTAGGCTGTTTTCCTGAAGGTAACAGCAAATGAAAGGAGCAGCTGGCTGCAGAGCAAGAGGAAATGGTACGATAGCTACATGTGTTCAAACAGAATGCCTGTTCTGGAAAACAAAGCAATTAAGAACACAAGATTCATTCCACAAATATTTACTGAGTACCTACTATGTGCTATAGTTCTAGAAGGTGGGGAGAGAATGGTGAATTAAACAACGGTCCTACCTCATATACTGTACAACTTAGTGAACCACACCTTCTGTAACCATCCTTAATATTAGAACAGTAGTTCTCCATCCTGGTTGACCATCATTCCCAGCGGACGCTTGATAAAGAACACGAAGCCAGATCAGGCAAAGAGATTCCGAATTAGCAGGTCTAAAATGAGGTTTAGGGATCTGTATTTTTTTAAGTTCCACCAATGTTTCTGAAGTACAGTCAACTGAAAGAACCAGGATGCAAGAGACTAATTAATTTATCCCTGTCTTCTTAATATATTTATTTGTTGAGATTAACATGAATTGTTTGCTTCTTTTACGTGTACTTAGTTGTATCACAGGACCAGGTACAAATTTAAAGTTTGCCTTTTTCTTTTTTTTAACATTTGTCTTTTGTAAGTGGTAAAAAGGTAAGTTACTCAAGTAGATTCCCTCAAAAGCCAGGGAATTAAATCTGAGGTAAAAAGGTTAGCCTCCTTTGGAAATGCGGACATCTTAGCCTAAGTAGAATGTAGGAAAATACTGCAAGCCAAACGTCATGGTGAAGTATACATCCTATTCTTGTACAAACCCCACGTGAATGCAAACAGGTCAATCACACTCGTACTAACTACAGCTTAATACTAATCAGATGGCATTGTAAACTTAAAAATTATTTAAGAGACTTGTTTCCTGGGTACAGATGTCATCTGCAGTAAATTCAAGCAAAAAGATACCCTGGAAGAATGTTTCCATTTACGAGACAGCAGAAAGACGACTTTGGGGATCCTTTTAGCCAGCAACCACGTCCTGAGGCCGACAGGACTGAAACGTTATGAAGAACATAATAGACTCCATGAAAAAGAGGTGCTTTTGTTCACCTACTCCACCTGATTCATGTTTCCCTCTTTGCTCTGACAACCAGGAGGCTCAAAGCCAAATATATGGCCTACATCAAGTAACTCTATAGGATTCTTTTATGTACAACCTTACTCATGTCTTCATGTTTTTTGTCCTAAATTTCCTCAGATATCTATTTTTCAATAGACTTTGTTTTTTAGAGCAGTTTTACGTTCACAGCAAAATTGAGGGGGGGGTACAGAGAATGCCTATATATATACCCTGCCCCCACATACACAGCCTGCCCCACCTATCAAAATCCCACAGCAGAGTGGTAGTACATTTGTCACAACTGATGAACCTACACTGACACATCACCATCACCCAAAGTCCATAGTTCACCTTAGAGTACATGTACCTCCTGGTGTGGTACATTCTGTGGGTTTTGACAAACATATAGTGACATGTATCCACCATTAGAGTATCACACAGAGTAGTTTCACTACCTTAGAAGTCCTCAGTGCTCCATCTATTCATCCCTCTCTTCCCCCAAAACCCTGACAACCACGGATTTTTCACTGTCTCCGTAGTTTGCCTTTTCCTATCACACAGTTGGAATCATACAGAATGTACCCTTTTCAGATTGACTCGTTTCACTTACTAATATGCATCTAAGCTTCCTCCATGTCTTTTCATAGCTTGATAGCTCATTTCTTTTTAGTGCTGAGCAATAGTCCATTGTCTGGATGTACCATAATTTATTTATTCATTCACTTACTACGGGACACCTTCGGACATCTCGGTTGCTTCCAAGTTTTGGCAATTATAAATAAAGCTGCTATAAACTTTCATGTGCAGGTTTTTGTCAGGACATAAGTTTTCGATTCATTTGAGTAAATGGCTATTTAAGCTGAAGACAGTTTATACATTCTTTTTCTCTTTTCTACGGACTAAAATTCTCCTCAGGAAAAGCTATTTCTAATTTTTTTGTGTGAATTCTCTCATATACCTATGGTTAAAAATTATAATATTACTAGTAATCTAACTTCAACCTTAGAAATTGTAGTGCCAGTTGACTAAAAGTTATTTTTTATGGCAGACATGGCACTTTGCCTTAGGAGCTGTTTAAAGGCCTCCTGATCCTTGGGTCTCTTTCATATACTTGTTCATGTTTTGTTTAATAACCATAAGAATAATGTATGATAACTACATAAAACTTGGACAATATAGAAAAAAATAAAGAACAAAATTAAAATAACCTATAATACATTTTTCACTGAGAAATTACTTTTCCCTGCATCTTACTATTCCTCTTTTTCATGCCACAATTCACCCATAAATAATACAGGGGGAAATGTTGATGCCAACGTCCGGTTTTACCTAACTTTCCTCAGCCCTAACAAAGGCCAGTCTTCCCTACACAATCAAACACACACAACCTATTCACAAACACATTGTCACATACCCGTCCCTATTTCTACCTGGATGAGGTCCAATAAGGAATGAGTATATTTACTGAGTGTTATAATCAGTTCTATCTTGTCTTTTACAGTTGTTCATGTCTTTGTTTAATTATATCTGTAAATTCACCTAGCTTATCAAAATGTTACCCTCTTTTGGTTCACTTAAGTCAGTCTTCTATATATGCATATATAAAAAGCCTCTGTTTTTAACTCTTGTGGCATCAAAACATGTTGGCTTTATGTCTTACCTAAAAACTTCATTTAAAACACATACACCTTCTTCCCCAAATTAACTGACCTACAGCTACACGATTAATCTACAAAAGAACACATGCCCTTTCGAGCAGATGTCTCTCTAGCTACATGTGGCAACTCTAATTCTTCTGTCTCATTCTTGGTCTATGAATACCTCATTCAGGATGTCGAAGGTGGCAGTAAACAATAACTGATGCCTAAAACTAAACAAATATATTCCTGTTATGCAACGATAAATTTCACGACAGCATGGAAGGAATTATGTCTGGGTTTATGAGCTATAATTATTTTGAGATTTAAACTAACTTAGAGTGAAACAACAGAAGTAGACTAATGTGAAAACACTTTCAAGTACTTGTTGCTGGGATTAAGTAGAACGGTACATGGCACACGTGACCAAAAAATCATATATCTGCCATGACGAATTAAGAAAAAAGAGATGATGCAATATTCTGTCCTTACTAAGAGAAAGATCAGAGAAGGTCTACCCAATTATTCCTAGGAGAAAGATCAACCACCATGAAATAATGTTCTTATGTGAAAGATGATTCTTTTAGGATGTCCCTGTCCCTGTAATTCACTCTCTACGGCAAACATCTTTGCACATTACCTTGCAAGTCTGAATCATTCGACTTTGGACTGCTTCTTGCTCGCCGCTCTGTTTTCTTAATTCCCGGACCACCACCACTGCCACCTCCGCCGCCTCCACTGCCTCCACCACTGTGGCCCTTCCCGTAGCCATTGTACACGGTTGTGCAGCTGCTTTTGTAGATAGAAGAAGGAGGGCTGTTGAGGCGATTCTGGCGGTCAATCTGGCGGTCTTTCAGTTTTTTGTGTGGAGGCTTGCTGTACTGGTCTTCTCGGGTAATGTAGCTTGACATTCCATAGAGTGGTATAATTTCTACAATGGACGATTGTGACAAATGCAAGCTCAGTGTACATTTTCAATAATAAAATTATCAAATGGTCAAATGACCTGACTCCCAAAGAGGATGTGTAAAATATTACTAAATATAGTATGAAAACTATTTTTAAGAAAATGAGGGCCAGCCCCAGTGGTCTAGTGGTCAAGTTTAGTGCATTCCGCTTGGTGGTCCGGGTTCGGTTCCCGGGAGCAGGTCTACACCACTCATCTGGCCATGCTGTGGCAGCAGCTCACATACAACATAGAGGAAGACAGGCAACAGATGTTAGCTCAGGGCAAATCTTCCTCAGCAAGAAAACAAAAAAAACAAAGAAAGAAAATGATATACATATTATGCATGTTTAAAATATTCCCATTCGTTTCTAACCAAGCAAGGAATAATTAATCATTTGAAAACCATACTGTGTGTTCAGGAATGTTCCAGAAATTATGGAGAATACTGAAGAAGACAAAGTTATGGTCCACATAGAGTCCATATTCTAGCTGAATTTATAACTAAGTTTGATGTTGCGTTTCAAAGTGTTTTTAATAGTTGCAATATACAAAGAAGTTAGAACAAATAAATTACTCCCTTAATGTGTCCTTAGAATAAAGATACTTAAAGGTATACTTATCCTTGTAGACAGAATAGCTCTTCTGTTGGAAAGTCTATAGCAACCAGAATACAAGGAGTTATTCGTGGCAAATAAGAGAGGTAATATTTGAACAAAACTTACCAAAACAATGACATGAGAAATTTCCACTAAAAATAATCAAAGCTCACAGAATCAGGGGAAATGTTCAAGGAGAAATTTTAGGGGTAAATATAAGCCATCTCCACAGCTTGGTGCCAAATATAATAAGCTGTGGTCTTAAACTTCTATTTTGGAGTAATCAGGAGACAAGACACATTGACTAGTAGAATGTTACCTGGCTTCACTATGCATATTTCTAAGTGGCTCAAAGAAAATGGGAGCCTGCAAAATAATCTCATGATCTGAGGGGAAAACATTTATTTTAAATTTATATTTTTAAGTCAATTAAAAATTAGATTTAAGCCGCAATAAAACTAATAATATGTAACAGAGATTGGGTCCTTACATGTTTAGAAGAAAAAAGGGCCCCACATGCATAGAGTGACCATATAAATTACCATCCAAACGTGAATATGTCTGAGAGTGAAAAGGGAGCACTCTTCATCATTTCTCTAAACAAGAGACCTAAACCAGAACTGTCCTAGCCACACCAGGGATGCACGTAACTTCACAACTAATGTTTCAATTATTCAATGGTGAAGTTCCACTTTTCATTTTCTTTCTGTTCACACAGCTTAAGGATGATCTTTAAAAAGCAAATCTACACAAGATAAGCAATTTGCACTAGAGGATGTGAAAAAATAAATGCGACCCTCTTCAAAGAGCATATGCCCAAATAAATTATATCCAAATATACAAAAAGAATGGCAAATGTTTTAAATAACACAATGCATTACACTTGAGATTTAAAATATTTACCATGGGCACTAATATAATAATCTTTTAAAACATGTTGAGAACTTTTTAAATTCTTATGATTTGGGGAACTGAAGGTTTAAATTGCTTTTAGATGTGCACAATGAGAACTAAGGTAAGAGAATACATAAATGGCTTTCTATTCATAAAGCAAAAGGATTTTGTTTTATTGCTTTAATTTGAAATCAATGAAGGAACTTTTATGTGTACACTATTGCTCTGTGTTATTTTAATAAAATTAAACCAAAATACACTATAAATTGAAGACACTAATTTTTTTCATAATTCTAATGATGATTTAAATCATACTGTTGTCTAAAATTGCAAAGGACACTATTTACAAAACAGTAACTATGTGGCATCCTCTAACAGACGGCTAAAATAGGCAGGTCAGACACTCTTTATCAAGCAATGAGTCAGTAGCCAGGGCTTTTCATTTTCACAATGTCATTAAGCTCAGACTCAACCAGAAAACTATGACAAACCCTCAAATATTTAATGCATATTGTATCAAAGCACTGAATATTTTTTTTTTAATTACAATTAATTAACTGAACTTTTCCAGTTTTTATCCAAATGTTTTCATGGAAATGTCCACTATCTGATGTTTCGGAGTGTTAGGTTGCTAGGCAAGAAGACTATATTAATAAGAAGTTACTGATGCCTCTGTGAAATCAAAGTACTAATTTCATCTTTTGCTATCATCTCTCCATATGGTATTAAAATAGCACCTGATTCTTTTGATTCTTTTTCTAAATTTCTTTATAACTACTAAAAAAAATAACCAATCAAATTGTATCCCTAAGTTACAACAGGATATTTCACTTAAAATATTCATCTCAAATTTTTCTTTTGTTAATAAGAAAAAATTACAATGTGAGATGAACACAAAGGGGGAAAATATACATACATACATACATATACATATATATATATAACTGACAAGAGAAAGTGAGGTGATACCTTGCTCCAAAACTCTATGGTGTACCAGGCATTTCTCATACAAGTTACCTGAACCAAGATCATAAAATGTTTAAAGCAATAAAATGCTTCAATTCATAGTGAGACTCCAAAGAAAATCACTTTGCAAAATCCTAGAGGCTACAGTCTAATTTTTACCCTCACTTATCTAGTTTCTTAGTATCCATTTTGATAGAGAAGAGCATTAGACTAAACCAACACCAAGGCCAAAACTAAAAAGACATCGTGTCGGTATCTCTGAGACTCTGTTTCATTTCAAGGTAAGTATTTATCTAACAACCAGGGAAACTGTGGCTGCACTAACGGCTATTCTTAAACTAAAAACAGGGCTCAGGAGGACCATGTCAACAACAAGCAGATTCTGAATTCCGTCAAGATTGCAACCCAGAGCATCCAGGAAGCCCAAAAGTTACTGAGACCTCACAGTCTTCTATCATTGGAAATGGGGCACAAAAGACTTTAATTTCCCTTCTACTGCTAGACCACATGGATGTCTAAGAAATCACATGCTGCACTTCTGCCTCACGCCACTCTCACGTAAAAATATGTTAACAGGACCCGGGAAGGCATGATAGATCACCGCCCCTTTTCTAAAAGAAGAGGAGGAAATCCCACTCCCTGCTCCCTTGTAGGGTGAGCTAAGGGGCAGAATCTGGGAAAATATAAATAATGAAAGAGATGCAACTCACAAAGCGAATTTTGCAAGACACAATTCAGGATGAAGAAAGCTAGGAATCTCTCACGAGCTTCATACAGCAGATAGATCCTCTTCTACCACGCTCATTACAGAGGAAAAAAGGGCTCTCTGGCTATCTTAAGCTACACAAGCGCTGTAACCAGTTTCAACAGCTCCAGATGCCAGCGATATCTACTCACCTTGCTCACCGTATATTGTAGGGGGAAGATGATGCTGAGGAAAAAACTGCGGTGGCATGTCTCCAGGTCCGGTAACAGGTGGGTAGTAAGCCGTGTGAGAGTTATGAATAAAATGCGGGTGGTGAGTCAGGTAAGGGGGTAGGTGATGGGTTGGAGACATGGCCGAGGGGTAGCTTGGGGGATAACACTCAGGAGACTGGGGTGTGACCACCACCCGGCGGACTCCAGTATTGTCTTCAATCACCTAAAGAAAATAGAAAAGAGAAAGAGTGTAGTATGTATTATTAGCAAAGATATACAGTATGTAATTACTTCTCCCTGAATTTTCATTTTCTCTCCTCCATAGGAAAAAAAAAAAAAATAGTGTATGTTGAATTCTGGTTCTCTAATTCAACCAGTTAAATGAATTTTAAAAGTAATAATATTTAACCACTAAAATTTATGAAAATAAACTTTTCATCAACCACCTGATTCTGATTATACAAAACTTTTTGGAGAGATGAACAGCTTGATAATAAATCTCATTCGTCTCGTAAAATTTTCACAGATGAAATCTTCTTCCAAGTCTTCTTGGAAGAAGATTTTTGAGAACTTCATCCAAGAAGACTTGGAAGAAGACTTCTGAAGACTTCATCCAAGACAAATGAATTTAATGCGTGCTTAAGTTGACTTTAGGAATGACTTTGAATATAACTATCAGTTCAGTGGTTTTCCAGAAAGAAAAGACTTTCTGGGCCACATAAGTGTGCTTTACAGCACTGAGTTTGCAGATCTGCCTGATAACACTCAGCCCCATTCCTGCGTTAGCATGCACGGTTCCATCATCATAGCTCTAGGAAACAAAGGGAACATTAAGTTCAGAAGCCATAAGAGTACCAAAAGGTCATTTAATCTGGGATGAAGGATGTGGATGAAATGAGGGGATTCCAACCAGTGCAAAACTTGAGCAACCCCAAACCAAGATGGACACCTTTGCTCTCAAGATACTCAGATGATCTAATGAGTGTTGTGAAGGGAGACACTATGACGAAGGACTTGTTATGAGCAGAGTGAGCCAGTCAACATTCTATCCATACTTTATTCAAATGTTTTTTTGTGTGTGAGGAAGATCAGCCCCGAGCTAGCATCCGTTGCCAATCCTCCTCTTTTTGCCAGGAAGATTGGCCCTGGGCTAACATCCATGTCCATCTTCCTCCACTTTATATGGGACGCCGCCAAAGCATGGTTGCCGCAGTGGAGCACACGAACCTAACCACTACACCACCGGGCCAGCCTCTTCAAATGTTTTTTTAATTCACCCAAGGAAAGTAACATACGGCAGTACAATGCCAGTTTATTGCCTCTGTGGCCAACTTCATGCTACCCGCTCTAAGAGCAAACAATTTTGTTGAGACACAAGATAATAACTAATACAACAGATAACCATAAACAAAAGGTAAAGCAGTGGGGTATACAGAACAAGAGCATGGAATGGCAGAGTCAGGAAGGCTTCAGGGACCTCAAAGAATTAGTAGGGCTGGGACAGTTGAGAGAATGGCCCCAGGGTTAGGGTCCTGCAAGGAAGGGGACAATGACGGCGTAAGAGTAAACTTGGAAGCCAGGCCCAGGTTGCCCAAGAGACCAGCTGGTCTAAATCAAGTATTTAAGACAATCAGGTGCACACACCGGTAGAAAGTTTTGTGTTTTTTAAAAAAAAACAAAACAAAACAAAAAAACACTGGAAATTAAACTTGCATATTGAAATAGACTTCTCATTACACCTCAGGAGGCTGATTATAGGCCAAAATAAAATGACTTAATCATGTCTAAAACATTCTAATAAAAAAAAATTACACTAAACTTCATTTTTAAAAATACTGTTCAAAACAAAATGGAAAGTTTATCAATGTTAATCTGTACTTTAGTGTACAAGATAGGTTTAGTATGAATTAATAGCCGTTAATCTTTACGTTAAAAGAAAAATCTTTATGTTTATTAATGAACCTATTAACATAATAGTTTCAGAATTAACTACTATGTTAACAGTTCACTCATAAAGCTACATTAACTCCATAAAATTAAGATTCTGAGTCATACTCCCTCCTAAAGCTTACGATGCAGCTTTTTATGTATTCATTAATAAATTTAACCTCTTCTTGGCCTTGGCAAGCTAATCACATTAACCTCATTTATGAATGCATGGCTGCTAATTTACAGGTATATGCGAAACGTTGCTTAAACCATGACATTGGAAATTCTAATGCATGTACTAATAATTATCATCAAAGCATCTTCTATTTTGTCTAAAATGCAGAGCATGAATATGATGTTTGGTAGCACACACTCCCCATCTTGCCACTGACTATTAAGAAGAAAGAAAGAGGGAGAAAGTGTCCCTCTTTCATGGAACTTTCATTCAATCCTATGCTAGACACTGGAAGGTCCACAGAGGGAAAGTATTTGTTTTCTAGAAATTTATAAACCTTTGTTATTTCAGTCATAAAACTTCCAATGGGGTGTCAGCCTGGTGGCGTACTGGTTAAGGTCACACATTCCACTTCGGTCGCCTGGGGTTCGCTGGTCCGGGTCCTGGGTGTGGACCTTATCACCACTCATCAAGCCATGGTGAGACAGCGTCCCACACAGAAGAACTAGAAGGAACTACAACTAAGATATACAACTACATACTGGGGACTTGGGGAGAAAAAGAAAAAAGAGGACGATTGGCAACAGATGTTAGCTCAGGGCCAATCTTCCTTAAAAAAAAAAAAACCAACTACTTCCAATGCTCAACCAGCCACACAGACTTGACCATGCAGCAAAACAGAAACAAGGCTCTCACTAAATATGAAGAACAACTCTGGGCTTGTAAATAGGGGTAGTTATAATGAAAATAATTTATTTTGATTTTATCATTTAATTTCTGACTCAAAAGTGCTTTGGAAAAAATGTTGGGCAAAAAGCCCAAACAAAGAGAAGAATTCTAGTCAAGGAAATCAAAAGAAACAAAAACAAAAGAGATACAGAGCTGAAACATTATCTTTTTACTACTATATTTTGCAGGAATAAGTATTTCCATTTATTAATTTAAAAAATTAATAAATCCGAAGTATAAATTAGCCTTTACAAAAAAATTGGTTTCCAGTTAGAAAACTAAGTAGCTTTTTGAAACTACAAATTGCCTGCATATATGATAATTGTTTGATACTCCTACTTTTAATTATCTTAAATTTTTCTGTGATATTTGTGAAAGTCTATTTACATGTACATTTGTAATGGGACACTTTCAGAAACCTGCTCTCTCACCAATTGACAATTATCTTGTCATTAAAAATATTTTAAGAAATAAAGTATTAATTCTGAAATAATCAGAACTAAAAATCAAAAATATGTGCTATTTTATCTTTCTTCCATAATAGAAATTGCAGCATATTTAATTATTAAATTCAGTTTTGATCTATGTCTAAAGAAATTATGCCTATGTTGCCCCAAAGAATAAGAAAGTCTGAGGAGCGGGGCCGGGCCAGTGGCGCAAGCGGTTAACTGCGCGCGCTCCGCTACGGCGGCCCGGGGTTCGCCGGTTCGGATCCCCGGTGCATACCAACGTACCGCTTGTCTAGGCCATGCTGTGGCGGCGTCCCATATAAAGTAGAGGATGATGGGCACGGATGTTAGCCCAGGGCCAGTCTTCCTCAGCAAAAAGAAGAGGATTGGCAGATGTTAGCTCAGGGCCAATCTTCCTCACAAAAAAAAAAAAAAAAGAGAAGAAAGTCTGAAGAGCAATAATAATGCACAAAATAACAAGTAACTCAGGAAATGGTGGCAACAACATTCTTTGCTTACGGTTCATAAAGAAATATATTACTGTAGCAGAATTTAGACGTTAGAAAGAGTTCACTCCAAAAACCCTAAAGCAATAAAATGTGCCTTCAGTCTTCACAAATGACCATGGAAAAGACAGATTCACTTCCTTTTGGAATGAATGAAATTGTGACAATGTCCAGAGACAGACAAATCACCTATATTCAGCTCAACAATTATTTCCTGACATATACCATGAGCTGAGCAGTCGGTATTCAAAGGTGAGAAAAAAACAGTTGCTAAGCAGTAAGATTTACCTACATAGCCTAAGAAAAATATAAAGAGAAAAATTAGACTAAGTCTTAGTAAGTGCCGTTCAAAAATCAGAACAAAGTATTGTTTTTTCAGAAATCAGAACGAAGTATTCTTCATCTAGATTTTTTTCCAGCTCTGTGACTCAACAGAATGGTCACTCACATATCTTCTCCAGAGAAGCACAGACCCTTGGAAAAGATCACTGTGCTAGGTTCTCAGGTTGCCACCTGTTAGGGGCTGAAATGTGCGTCCAACCCCCCTTCATTATTGAAGTCCTAACCCCCAGTACAGTACCTCAGCATGTGACTCTATTTGAAGACAGGGCCTTTAAAGAAGTAATTATGGTAAAATGAGGTCATCTGGGTGGGCCCTAATCCAATATGACTGATATCCTTATAAGAAGAGGAAATTAGCACACAGACATGCGGAGGAAAGACCATGTAAAGACACCAAAGGAAGACCGCCACCTACAAACCAAGGAGAGAGGCCTTAGAAGAAACCAAACTTGTAGCCTCTAGAATTGTGAGGAAATAATTTCTGTTGTTGAAGCCACCCAGTCTGTGGTACTTTGTGATGGTAGCCCCAAAAACTAATGCACCGCCTATGAGAGCCTCTCACGTTTCCTCTGTCTTAAGTTCTACCAGCCTTGACTGCTTAAAGAAAACCCTCTTGGAAAAAGTAATGCAGAGGCCAGCCTGGTGGTATAGTGGTTAAGTTCGCACACTCTGCTTCGGCAGCCCAGGGTTCTTGGGTTTGGATCCCCGCGGCGGACCTACGCACAGCTTGTCAAGCCACGCTGTGGCGGCATCCCACATACAAAATAGGGGAAGACTGGCACAGATGTTAGCTCAGGGACAATCTTCCTCATCACAAAAAACAGTAATGCACTTATCCTTCAAGTAGAAACACCCAGCCACCTTCCTCAAGGTAAGAAAGAAAGTCAGCCTGACAGCAAATAGCAGCTAGTTTGATTCTTTATCACGTCCTTTTATCCTGCTCCATAAGTATTTACTGAGAAACTTCTGTGTGTCTGGTATTCTTGCTATCCTGTGGCCTAGACACAAGGATGAGAGGCTTAGAGAACAAGGCACAAAAGGTTACACAGGGAAAATGTTTGTCTTACTTGCAGGAGTGTTTTTAGAAGTATGACCAAGAGAACCATTAAAACAAAATAAAATAGCCTGGAGGCAACAGCAAGAGGGAGGCTAAAGGAGCAGCACGGGGAGGGAGATGAGACAGAAACTCACAGCCAGAGCCTGTGCTCTGCCAGCTGCTTGACATGGGTTATCTCATCTAACTTCCTTAACCGCCGGAGAATTAGATATCAGCATCCGTGTTGTACTGGAGGAAACCAAAGCATCGCATGATTAAAATGTAAGACCAGTTCAGTTGCAGAACCAGATTTTCCTTCTGGTCTGTACTCCAAAGTTTTCATTATGTGAAAGAAGAGAGTTATACGTAAGTTAGCTATGCTGAGAAATAAACATGCAAATAATGAACTGTAAGAAATAGGATAGCTGGCTTATTAAGAGATGTGAAAGGATTCAAGACACAACCAATATTTATTGAATACCCGCTGCTCTGTTTTAATACCCTTTACCTGAAATAAAGCAACACATGTTAAGGTCCTGAAACAGCAACTGATACACAATAGAAAAATCTTACCTAGCAATTACTACTATTAATATTCCCACCTCCTTAAATCCTCTCAACAATCCTATGAGGCATATACAGTCATCCCCATTTTAGAGACAAGAGGAATGAAGCTCAAGGAATTTAAGCTAACTAGCCCAAGAGAGCTATCTGGGGAGGGAGGGACAATTATGAGTCCAAGACCTAAAAGAATCTCTTAAAAACACTTACACTTTGAGCGTCTTTTCTCAGAGCTAACAGAGAAGGAAAGTAGTTCCCCCTACTGAACTGAAATGCTCCACAGGAATTTTAATAAACTCCTGAGTTCCTAAAACTCTCTCCTTCTACTTCTTCTAGGTTGCAAGCGACAAGAATGAAAGGAAGAGTTTAAAAGATAGCAAGCAAAAGAAAAATTTTAAAAGGCTGCCCCAGATGGCCCGGGATGATCCAGGAAGTGGGCAGGGCAGACTGCACGTGGACACACATGAACCAGCGTGCATGCAGACAATGTGCGAGGTCTGGCGGCCAGCCTGCTGTGGTGGCAAGAGCACCGAGTGAGCTGCCTGCTCACAGAGAACTGGGACCAAATGAGTTCGTCAAAGTCAGGCTTAAGTTCAATTCCTAACTGCTGCCAACATACCTGAAGGGGGCTCCCAGGCCAGTCCAGGAAGGGAAGAAGTCTCAGCTAACGCTGAGCACGCAAGCAGTGATCAAGGAGAAGAAAAGGCCGGGCAATACAGAACAGCTGCATGGACGGAGGGACGGGCAGGCCAACAGTCCAAGCTTCTCCCAGCCAGACTGGAGCTCAGCCCTCACCAGCACCCCTGTCCCAAGCGCGGATTACAGATCGGTCTCACCACCCAACTGCAAGGCCCTCGAGGGCACCTGGGCACACAGGAGGCTTTCAATAAATGTTGGCTAAATGAACTAAGGAGTGAAAAAGCAAGCAAAAAAATAGAATAGTTTATCTGCTTAGATTTGATGTCTACAGGAGTTATTAACACATTCACTGTCAAATGTTCCCCCCATAACTCAGCATCTGACACGCTACTCTAAAATGTCAGATAATCTAAACCCAGTTAATTCTTGATCTGTCATTCCCGACCCTCTTATTTTAAATAAGTGTGATTTTACCACAAGACAGACACAGAAAAATGATACACTTCCAAGGGAAGTTCTACTTCAATCCCCAATGCAGCTGAGCGGTTTTATTCATCACCAACCAGGAACACAAAGCATTGGCTCTCACCTCTCCTTTCTGCACTGACTCCTCACTCTGCGTCTTCTAATACAGCGAACAATATAAGAGGAAAAGCAAGTTGTTTTTTTGAAACATAAGGACTGTACTTTCCCTCCTCCATCCCCTTTTTGCTACTACAGATGAAACTCCCACCACCGTCACCCACATACCATTAGAAGAAAGTGAAAACTGGAATAAAGGAATAGTCAAAGAGCAACCAAAGAGTTCCAGGAGCAAGTGGTCATCTATTTCACAGATGAAGCTGAGTTATTTGACTTAAAACCGGGGGCAGAATTGAATGCATTTCCTAAATCTCCTGCCTGACTTTTCTGTCTTTTCAGATTTAATGATTACAACTGTAGTTGATAACATCAAACATTACTTCTCAATCTCATTTCTCTTCATATCTGTAATGGTTAACACCGATGAAATCGTATTTGCTCTTTCCATTGTTTCATTATCATTAATGCCCTGAGACAATAAACCCTCTAGGTTTAGAATCAGCTCCTTTTGCCATACAGCATGGTTATTTTTGTAGCCAAATGGAAAAATAAATTATTGGTGATGTTTCTAGGTTTCTAAGAGCCCTTTTTATAATATCAAAGGATTACCCTGCAGAGTAGTTACAGCTTGATAATAGATATCCTCTCCTGAATCAAGAAAAGAAAAACCAGTTCCCGCCAATGGTTAAGTAAACAACCAATTTCATCTGCTTTATAGATAACCAAACCTAAGGTTTTAAGTAATAAGGTGATTCATGAATGAACAAAAGTTCCCCAACCATTTTACCTACACACTCCTTTATATCTAGAAATCTTAAATTTTCCATTGGTGCTTGATTTTTAACCCACACGCCAACTCCAGGTAATGGCTAAGGTACAGACTGGGGGGATGGTTAGATCCAGATAACAAATCTGAGGTTGCCGTATAGGGGACCACGAACTGAAGGTACTGATACGGTACTTGTCGTCAGCACTTCTGGGCATGAGTCTCAGAGACACGATTGTTCCAAGGGTGACCAGGATAAGGAGATACCCTCATAAATGGCAATCCCGCTCTGGTGGCTTTATATTTGCCCACACTTTTATACCCAGGGAAACAAGCCAAGATACTCACACTTTCGTGATGCTACAGCTGAGGGGACGTTGGCAGTAATTTATTAAGACCTTCCAAATTAAGAAGGAAGCCCAGAAAGGTTGGAGACACACCTTATGAACTGCAGAACCGAGGCTGGGTCCTCAGTTGGCTCCGGCTCCATCTTACCACACCTCAGCTGCCCCAACCCGAGGGTCCCAAGGGGACAGAGAGGCCTCTGTTTAGAAAGAGCTACGCTTCTCAAGGCACTGCTGAGAGCCAAGAGGCCTATTCTTCAAGCAGAAATATAGCCCTGGACACTTATGCTAAAGGCAAAACGGCACATTTGATTAATTTGGTTTAACAATTAAAGGTGATAACAGCTCCTGTGATTTGTATATCACTTAATAGCTTATAAAGTGCTTGGCACAGAACTTAACTCGCATAATACTTAGAAGATCCTCTAACATAGGCAACATCATAGTCCTAAATTCTAGATCAAAAAACTTTAGGAGCAATTAAGTAACTTAAGGCCAGCTAAGTGGGTGACAAGACTCATACCCAAGTACTCTGACTGGAAATGCTGTGCCTTTTCTATCACATTTTATTGTATGTCAACAACCCAAAAACCAAAAAGAACCACATTTGAAGATGAAAAATCAAATGTATTCCTCCCCAATATCTGTGTGGCACACAAGAACACTGCACAAGTGAGAAGAACTACATCCATACAGTTTCGAGTAATAAAATGGACCATTATTTCAGACTAAATGGAAATGTTTTAAGGAACAGAATATTTGCCAGAAGACAGATAGTAAGTAGAGAATTGATGGTTTAATTTGTGCCAAAGTGAGCTGCCTTTAAGATATTAATAAAGCTGTCAACAGCAGGCATCTGCGTGTAGTACCTGTTCTTGTTACTCCAGTACCCTTCACTGATCAGCACAGAAGAGATAGCCAATCACATCTTTTCAGGCCAGCTTCTCAGACACGTTAATGTCTATGGAAACATAGACTGATTGTTCTAGATTTTACCTATGAATTTTATATTTTACATTTAAAAATACTTCACCAGTCTGCTGATGGGTTCCATGGCACAAGAAAGGATGAAGAATCCGTGCTGATGATACTCAGATCACATTTATCACAGAGCAAAGTATGTATGTTATTATATAAGTCCAAGTCTGTAAACCTGATGGGTTTCAAAGAGTGTGTATGAATATAAAATTCACCTAACTTTGGTAAAGTTTTGTAGGCAACAGTTGGGCAAAGGTGTTTTTCTAAGAAAAGTTGTTACATATGACAAATAAGAGTTATTAATTTTAGAAAGACAGACAATAATTGTTCAATAAAATCAAATATAATGTAATATGCATAATTTAATCCTTACTAATGATTCAGAAGTGACATTGTCTCAATATTATTATTATGAAAAACAACTATCTTTTTTCTATGGAAGTGAAGAATAGCATTTTTGTCAATAGAATGCTAAATACCAAAGGAGTGTGCCACACTGTTTTGGTAATGATTGCTTAAAAACTTGTACATTCTCACTTGGTCTCCTTTTTAAGGAACAATAGGAACAGTAGAGGAGAATCACCTAATTTTAGATTAGAAAAGAGTCTCAGAGATCTTCAAATACTTCCCCCTTTCCCTTCCTCTCTCCACAAGATAAAAATGACTCCAACCAGCCAGTCAGCCAAATCTTGATAAATGCCTACTATGTGCTGGACACCTTGCAAAGAACTGGAGATCTAGTGATGAACAGTACACTAGGGTCCCCGGCCTCGTGGAGCTTCAATGCTAAAAGGAAGACTAACAATGATCAAGTAAACAAACAAATGAAACACCCAAATAACTAACTTAAAATATTCTTATTAAAATCACACAGGGAGTTGGAGGCAGAGCCCCACCTGCTCTCACGTTTCCTCCTGCTAATCCTGTGTTCTATTATGCCACAATGCCAGGATCTCAGAAACAAAGGAAAGAAATCCAAGAGAAAATGCAGAACAGGGAGACAGAGAGAAGGCTCAGAAAGAGGAAACTTGACAGTGCTTTGAGGGGAGGGTATGTCCCCGGTACATCTCTTTAATTTAGCGCTGCCAACCCTGTCTGTAATGGCTCCTCAGACAAAACAAGCTAGATAATGAAAAATAAAGTTGCTGCAAATCTGCTGATAATGGAAACCAAAGCAGAATGGACATAAAGTGCTCTGCTCTTTTCCACAGAAGCCCCCAACCCTCATGCACACACGCTGTTCATTGTGGAACATTTCCTAACTTCCTATAGAAAAATCAATTCCTCCAAAGGACTTAAAGTCTTGAAAGAGATTCCAACTCTTTTATTATTGGCTGCCAAATGAGTCTCCTTCTCAGTCTGTCGGGGCAAAGGGCAATCCCCCATGCTCCTTTCTGCTCATCATTTTCACAGTGCTGAAGGTGAAACACAGCACTGCTTTAATCCCAGGCTGTAATTACCAAAGGGAAGCAGTTGAGGCTAATGTTTATAATAGCTCAGCTGGCTTGGCTGAACAAAATGGGGAAAGGCATTCCCTGGCTTCCACCTAACAGGCCCCATTATTTCTCCACAGGGGCTCTGATTTCTGGCCGACTCTTGAAATAATCCTCATTGGAGAATGACCAACCAAACCAAAATTTAAAAGCATTTTTAAATAGATTTCTTGTCTCTCCCTGGACAAGAGAAATGGAATATACATAATTTCAAGAGGTTTTCTCCATTAACTAATACCCAAAACAATGGAATGAGGAAAAGTGTGTACTTCTGCTATAACCACAAAAACACTTATTTTGACTACTATCTGAAGTCTTCAGGTTACATCAATTAATTTGGAAAAAGAAGAGATGGTTTCCCAAATGATAGAACACTAACTTGGATGTTTCACTTTTTCTTTTTGTATGCTTTTTGAATCTCTGGGTCTACGTGAAGCTTTTCCCTGTAACATTTGAAAAATGTTTCATAAATTGCTATGGAGGCATGGAAAATGAAACTCAAGACATCTGCTTAAGAAATTTTTACATATAAATTATTCAAAAAGTTAATGATGAGGTTAAAAAATTGAGAAAAACCATGGCCAGTGTACAATGAAAGGAAAAATTTGCTTCATACTGTGTGATCTCAACGTGTATTTAGGAAGGCAAACTCTGCCAAACTGTCACTGAAATTGTTCTAACAGTCTTCTTCACTGTAACAGCTACCACTTAGGGAATGCCCACGGTGGACTACACACCTCACATGACATTTCTCTTAATTCTTACCTCTACCACCTCAAGCAGGTATTCGCATATGTGGCGAAAGAATCTGTAAAAGTTACATGGGAAGCAGCCGTGGCGGAATTCGAAGGCAGGCCTCTCCAAGTAACGTCCACGGTCTTCCCAACCGTAGTCCTTGCTCAGTTTTCCCATGGTTTCAACCCTAATCCCACTAACAAAAGTTTTTATATAATGGAAATGATGGTAATGAGTGTGTTAAGACTGAACTAATTCCCTCTTACCTAAATCCACTTTCTCATAATTGAAAAAAAACACACTAAATTTTCTCTGAAGTTGAAACTGTCAGGTTGCTTCTTGCTCAAACACCTCCCAGCCTTCCACCAAAAAGTAAAGCACAAAACACACACACATACAATACGTAAGAGCCTACTGTAGCAAAGCCTACTGAGTTGAAATGACAAGATTCCTGTCCCCTACCCCAAGTCCACAGCTTCAGTCCTTCTCAACCTAAGAAAACATAGATGGTGCTATTGACTACACCTCTGAGCAGAACACAGCTGTCTCTTCAACTCCAGATGTTTGCCTTACTATAAGATTATCTGCTCATTACTGACATTTGTATTTTGTCAATTTGATCAATAAAGCACTTTCAGCTACTAAATTATGTAATGCATGCTAGAATCAAGAATTTCTCCATTGACTCAGTTTACAGTTACAAAGGTAACATTTTTAATCATTCACTTGCTTCCCTCTTCAGTTTCCTTACAATAACGGACCATCTCCTAAGTGAGCAGCTGGTGTTTTAGTACTGGAGGTGCACAAGTAGGTATGCCACACATCCACACTCTCACTGTCAGAAAGTAATGTACACAAAGCAATACATCCATCGAGGTAGGCTCTGTCACTAACTTTGAGATCACATCATAGCAGGAAACAGGTCAGTAAAATCAGAAATGCCTGGGTTGCAATCCTGATTCTACTCAGGGCCTCCAGCTTCCTCACAGGTAAAGTTAGGATGGTGAAAACTAGAGATGTAAACATAGCCTTTAGGACAGTGCACACCCTACACACAGCAGTTATGACCACCATCATCACCGGCACAAAGACAGGCTGGGCCATTTTTCCCAGCTGTCCCATTGTTTGCTGATGAATAATTAGGACTAGTCACTATCTTTTGCTCTCCCCTTATTTTGTAACGGCTTTATTGAGATATAATTTATAAAATCTGTCCTTTCAAAGTGTCTGATTCAGTGGTTTTTAGTATATTCACAGAGTTGAGTGACCATCACCGCTACTTAATTCCACATCTTTTTCATCACTCCAAAAGGAATATCATACTCTTAGCAGTCACTCACTAACACTGTCTCCCCCAGTCCCTGGCAACAACTAATCTATTTTCAGTGTCTATGGATTTGCCTATTTTGGACATTATATATAAATGGAATGATATGGTATATGGCTATTGCCATCTGTCTGCTTTCATTTAACATAATATTTTCAAGGTTCATCCACATTTTAGCATGTATATCTGTACATCATTCCTTCTTATGGCTGAATAATGTTCCATCGTATGGTTATGCCACACCCTGTTTATCTATTCATAAGCTGATGGATATTTGTGTTGTTTCCACTTTGGGGCTATTATGAATAATGCTGCTGTGAACATTCACAAGAATTTGTGTGGACATATGTTTTCTTTCCTCTTGGGTATATACCTAGGAGTGGAATAGCTGAGTCATATGGTGACTCTATATTTAACCATTTGAGGAAATGCCAGACTGTTTTTCAAAGCAGCTGTACCATTTTACATCACCACATGCAGTGTTTGAGGGTTCCAATTACTCCATATCCTTGTCAACACTTGTTATTATCTATCTATTTGACTAAAGCCACCCTAGCGTGTGTGAAGTACATTTCATTGTGGTTTTGATTTGCATTTCCCTGATGGTTAATGATGTCCAGCATCTTTTCATATGCTAATTGGCCATGTGTACGTCTTCTCTGGAGAAGTGTCTGTTTTGATTCTCTGCCCATTTTTAAATTGGATTGTCTTTTTATTCTTGAGTTGCAGGATTTCTTTATATATTCTAGTTACAAGACGCTTCTGAAATATATGATTTGCATATATTTTCTCACATTCTATGAATGCTCTTTTCATTTTGTTGATGTGTCCTTTGAAAAGTTTTAATTTGGATGAAGTCAAATTTATCTATTTCTTTTTCTCTTGCTGCTTGTGCTTTTGGTGTTACACTGAAGAATCCATTGCCTAATCCAAGGCTACAAAATTTTACTCCTAGAGTTATATAGTTTTAGCTTTTACACTTATGTCTATAACTCATTTTGAGTCAATTTTTGTATATGGTGTGAGGTAGGGGTCCAACTTCACTCTTGCATTTGGAAATCCAGTTGTCCCAGCACTATTTGTTGAAGAGACTATTCTTTCCTCCACTGAATTGTCTTGGCACTCCCCCCTCTCTCAAATCCACAGAGTATTTCATTCCTTGCAGGTATATATCACTCTGATCTTGCTAGTTTCCCAGCTATCAGGTGATTCATTACTCTAGTTGAACCTGCAAATCTCTGAAGCAAATCTATGAACCTCTCCTATATTTACTTTATTTCAGCTTGGCCAATCACTTATATTTAAAAACACTTATCAAGTACCTAGTATGCACCAGGTAGTATTCTAGATTCTCAGATATAATCTTAATGAGGCACTAAGGGTTCTTGGGGATGGTTATAAAATGTAGTGTATTTCATGACACAGATGGGAACAAAGTGTCAAAAATGCTGAAGAAACAGAACAATCATTTCTGTGTTGGAGGTTCTGAAAGGGTCACAGTGAGAAAGGGCATTTGAATGAGAAGAATGATTGAACTGTCAGACAAAGAGGGGCTCTAGAATATTCCAAGAAGAGGGGAAAAATGGACAAAAAAGTATGTAGTTGAGAAAAGGCCAAGAGACAGAAGTTTAAGGAGGCAGCAATGTGGGTCAACAGGTAAAGGTGATCCTCAAAAGGAGAGCAGGGTTGAGTATTAAGGATCCATACACTACACTAGAGAACTTGAACTCGACTTCTATGCAACGTACACCCAACTCTAGATGTGAACAAGGAAATCACACATATTTGAGGAAAAGGACTGTGGGGATAAGATGTAGAATTGACTCCCATAGAGACAGAGTAGCATTGGGCATTTCTCACAGTATGTCCAGCAAGGAGGGGAAATTTTCTTTCTTTTTTTTTTTTTTTTTTTTTTGGTGATTTTTTCTTTCCACGACTGCAGGACAACAGTGTATTTTGCTCCTTAGATCTCTTGGTGCTGACAAGTCTCGTAAGACGTTTTATACTTGGTTCCACCCTCCTCATTTCTTTGAAGTATGTATGCTGTCAGCCTCAAAGAAGACATTGTACATGCATCCTATCAGTTTCTCAATTTTCTTCATATTAATAATCTCTATTACTCAGATACTTCACTGTCCAATATCATTAAAGATACAGTGTTACCACTGAAGGTCATTTAACTCTGGGCCCACCCTCTGATCAGGGAGCCCAATATAAATGGAGCTGAACACATGCCTTACAGACTGCTTCTTTCTCTTTTTCAATTCAGAATCCAAAATATTCCATTTTTACTATTCTTCCAATATCTTTCAGCACTTTCTGTGATAATTCTCAGTTGAGAAAGTATCTCACTATGCTTCCATCATCAGTTTTATGAAAGTGAGTTTACAACTCTGCTTTTACTCTTTCTACTTGGATTTTCTATAGAAGTTTCAGAATCAGAAATATAGCACGGTCTAAAAGTCTGTTTTTTCTAGGACTCCCAATATATATTTTGCAGTTAGTATAATCACAGCAACACCACTAGTAAGAAAAAGCACACTGCAGCTTCTCTCCACTAGAACATTCGACTATTTACTGGTATTCCTTAAATGGACCTTTAGCACAAAAGGAGGTGTTATTTCTGCCATCACAATGGTGAGAACTGTACTCTGTTCAATGGAATGAAACACTTCCTCAAAATAAATGAGGAGACATAATGGAACTCTACATTCCTTGTTTTTTTCTCTTACTTGACTGGTGCAGGGACTGTGATCCATCATCATGTGTCCTGGCTGGAAGGGCCTGATCTGCACCCTTTTCTCCCCCCAGTGATTGTTATTTACAAAAACTTGTGTAAAACAAGTCATTTATTTGCAACAGGGGGAAGACTGGCCAACATTCTGGCTACGCAAAAAAAAAAAAAGATGTCAAATTGGCTCATGTAAAAGTAGGAATGGAAAAAATGAAATTAGAGCGGCTGCACTATGGCTTAGTGAAGAAATGGATAAGTTTCTACATCAGAGAAGGATAAATCTTCTTTGATTCCTGCCTGCACTTCAGTAATTTTCCTACGTAGCTGCCAATTTTTTTCACCCTAGCAAAATCATTAAAAACAGAAAATTACAGATTTTGAAACCACTTTAAAAAGCAGACAGAGAAACAGAGAACGAATAGAAAGAAAAAAAAATCTGGAAGGACATAATCTAAAAATTGTTAACACAATGAGTATCTTCTGTGGGTAGTAAAATTATAAATATTTTCTTTTTTATGCTCTTCTGTCTTTTCTGATTTTTTTTCCCCAGGAGTATAGGATGCCTTTATAATCAGAAAAAAAGAACAAAAGGAGCAAGGAGAGAGAAAAACACTGGGTTAGTTAGGTATTTGGAAAGGAAGTTGTGCAGGGAGAAGCAGGAGGCAGTCATATTGCGCAGAGCCCAGGACAAAAGCTCAAGTATATAACGACATCCACGTTCCAGGCACCGTGAACATCTTAACCTTATTCAGGTGTAGGAATATAACTTTATCCTTTAACGTTTTTTTAATCCTTCCAACATCCCTCTGAAATTGCTATCACTTTTTAAATTGCTATTGCTATTTTACTTAAGAGAAAATCAAATTTCAGAGAAATATAAGTACAAACAGCCAAGTTCTCACATCATACTCAGTAATTCACCAAGCCCAAGTCATGCCACGTTATGGACGAATGGGATTCCCATAACAGAGGGCAGGCCCTACTTATGTTAACAATGTCTCCTTTGATATTTTTACTAATAAGTCTCTGAATTTTTCCCCCAGCAAATTGTGGTACAGATGGAAGGAAACGTCTAAGGCAGCAGACTCCATGAAGGAATCAAAATCAAATGATCAAGTGTGAAACTCACCTTGGCTGAGGGCAGCCTAGTAGCTCTGCTGTTTTTCCCTCCCTCTGACTCTCTGGCAAGTCAAATAGCAAGACTCAGAAAAGGGCCTGTGGCTCCACAAAAAGGATGACAACTCTAGCATTATCCTAACCAAATTCATCCTAGAATACGTTTCTGAAGCCTCAACGTATATCCTCTCGGAATAATGACAATGCCCATAGTGAGTGAAAAAGTCCAAATGGTTTACCTGTGAGATGTAACCTGGAGGCACATGGATGGGAGGAATGGACCCATTGGGTGACATCATGGGAACTTCAGCAGGTCCTAAAAGAGGCAGGAGTAACATATTAGCAGTTGAAGAAATACACATTATTCCAAATAATCACTGATTATTTTTAAAATATTATCAAAACTGAAAAGAATTAATCACTCTTGACTATTTTCTCTTCAATAATTGGTATACTGTGCCTTAAACCCGAAATCATGGATAAAAAGGAATTCTTCAGGTATATAAGTCAAGGGAAAACAAAAAAAGCTATGAGTATCTTTATAAATATTTAATAATTCCCAAAGCCTCAAGTTCCATAAACCAAGGCTGCTCAGTTAAGAGTAGTCTAACAAAGTGGAGCAAAAAGGTTCTTTTTTTTTTTTTGACTTTAAAAGAATGTATTATTAATAAATCCCTAAACAAATAAATTTTTAAATGAGCTGATCTCCTCTAGTTTAAAAAGCTCCTATAGGCTTTGGGTTTATAATTTTCATTTCAATTATTAAATTATTATTTTCAATAATTTACTATTACATGCCATTATTTTGAAATAGAAGAAACCTTTAAAATATTGAACTTGGTATGTCTCTCTTATAAGACAGGGAAAAAACAGATCATATTTAAAATCTAGGCACTATTAGGAATACTCATGCAAAATTTACTTAGATTATTTCCAAGTAAAGCATTCAATTAACAAAAGGTTAGTTTCAAAATATTAAGTTCACGAATGTTAATCACACGTCTAAGGCAAACAAGAATGGCAAGGCAACACTCAGTTACCTAAGACATAGATTGAGTTAATATTTAATTACAAAGAAACTGATCGTCATAACATCAAGATCAACTTCTGACACCCTTCCAAAGATCCTATGATTAAATGGTTTCCCTACAAGTGCAAGAACCTCCTCTCACTATTCTTCTGTTTGGTAGCTGGCTCCCCTATGTAGCAACCCACCTCCCAAATGTCAATCCCAAGCTGTGTTTCTGGTCTGAGATGCGACTTCCTGGCTCCAAGTGCCTTGTGTTGTTTATTTGCTTTCTCCTAATGTGTATGGTGCTGCCGGCAATGAAAATTGCTCAGCTGTATCAAAAACCAAGAAAAATACAACACTTTTCTTGGCAAAAGAAGACAGACCCTGCCACCCAGTGCTGCATTTACATGTAAGCATAATGCACCTTTCCACAGTACAAAGCAGTGTTGAACTACTTCACAGGAGAGGACCAGTGGAGGGTGTGGAGGGACAAGAACACTGGGGTGCGCATGACAGGTCTGCAAGTATGGGAAAAAAACATAGGAGCAGGGCAGAAAACATGCTAATATATACATGTAACATCCCATATGACTAGAGCTCACTGCAACTTCATCAACAATAATATACCAAATCACAAAACTATTTGATAATCTCTAAACACGTACAAAACCACAGTAGTCTCTCACATGCTAACACAGTGATAATCATCTAAAACAGAACATGACAATGGCATAAGAATGGGTAACTGCAAGACCCCATTCTATTTCTGATTTAAACTAATACATCCACCAATCACTGAAGGCACTTTCCAATCCATCTTCCAAATCCATCTTTCTCATCAGCTTCAGCATTTTTGCCAAAGCCATCAAGACATTTAAGTACTCACTAAATATTTTTATTTGAATTAAATCCCTAAAGAAAGAAAAAAATCATAGACAACTATTTCAGCCTTAGCCTGAGCACTATGTGAAAGCCAACGGTCAACATCCTTGGCTCTATAAGCAGGTGTTAAGAGCATGGCCTCTGCCTGGTTTCATTCCCCAGCTCACTATTCACACTGGCTGGGTGACTCTGGACAATGCACTTAGCCTTTCTGAGCCTCAATTCTCGACAGTTATAAATGAGAATAACAATTCCTACTTCACAGAGTTGGGTTTTAGGCTTAAATTCAATAATACATACAAAAGCACTTAGAGCAGTACATCGCACAATAATCACTCATCAAAATGTTAGCAATCTTCAATTTTTAAAAAAAGTCATTTATTGCTTTTTGTTTGTTATAATTACATTGTAAGTACTGATTTCTTTAATAGTATATGTCCCTGTACCACATAAAATCAACAAGTATACACTTTGTACAACATTGACTTAAGAGGCAAACCTTCCTCATCAGATAAATATCAAATATTTCACCTACCAAATATTTCACAGTGCTGAGTGTGAATAGAAATGCTACTACCTCAATAAAGTATTGCTTTCTAATCACAAAAATGTATACCAGGCAGTCTCTTAACCCCAGGCATGACCCCTAAAACTATTAGTCATTTGTATAAAATGCTTTAAAGGACGTAGGACAAGTGATTCACAGCCAGAAGATGTTTTCTTCCTGCCCTTGATTTCAGAAGTAGCCAAATGACTTTAACACGCTTGTTCCCCCTTCCTCTTGTCAGTGTCATCAAAACTCTTTCAAAGGGCATTGTGAAATGCACAGTAACGGCTTCCGAAACTCAACTGTGCCTTGAAACCCCAAGGTTCCTCTCCTTTCTGAATAAACCACTGCACCCACAGGCATTCAGGAGTTCAAAAGCTGGTTAAAAAAAAAAAAAAAAAAAAATCCCACTCATAATGGTGGTATGAGAAAAGTTATTGTCTCTCTAAACACTTATCTCCCAATCAGGGAGGTTGCCTGCCTCTGCTCCACTGTCTGCATTCGAGAACCTACTGATATTATTCTAACTCTTCCCTAATTAAAACACAACCTATCTTCCTCAACTTCCAGAACTACTAGGTTCTTTTTGATTCTTTTAAATCGGTACCCTCAAGACACACAAGACTGAAAGGATATAGCCCTTAGAATATAGTGAAAAATGGTTCTCTTCTTGTTCAAACCACCAACACTGGCTATATGGAAAAAAAAAAAAAAAGCCACACAATCTTCTCAAACAAACCAACTTCCTCTCTGACTATACTGGGAAATCACTGAACTATTAAACTTTTTGAAAAAAATTTTTATGTCTCTTAAGGTGTCTAGAACCTCCTTTAATTAAATACTCTTGTTACATTACAGGTAGGTCTACACAGATATACGGACATAAAGATTAAATAACTTAAAAACAAAAGTAAACAAATGTATACTTCCAAAATACTGTCAGTGAGTTTTTTTTTGAGAAACTAATTAAGAACTCTGCTAGAGACCACACGAACTCTTTCACAGACAGATGAAAAATGTCACATGCACAATTTCTAGAACTGGAAGTAGAATGTTCACTAACAGCCAAGTAACCCCATGAAAAAATGCCTTGGGAATGTGATCAATTTCAGGTTTTAGGCTGTGATTTCAACAGTCAAGAATTTCTTTTTTTCATTGAACAGATGTGAGACACAAACAAGAACTGTGATTGGTTTATAATCATTAAAAATTAGAACTGCAATATGCAAGTACATAGTCTAAAAACCTGCCAGCATTTGTTAACAAATTTATTTTTCATTTAGTTCTTATAGCAAACCTTGAACTAGAAAGGTTGGCAAGCAGCTTAATTATTCAATCAACAGTAATTCACGCAACGATCCTATGAATTTATTCCCACATCAAAGAGACTGAAGGAAAGCCCAGCAATATAGTATTTTTAGGACCACACATGCTCATAGAGAGCTTCTGAGCCCCCGCCAAGGCTGTGTGCCCATTCTGCTTCACTCTGTGCTTCTTCCCTGCTACCAGGGATCCCCCGGAGCTCACATATTTTAGTTAACCCTTGCTCTGACGCTATCTTCAGAACATTCACCCATTCTGGGAGCAGAGTTAACTAGACTGACTCAAGGTAAATGTACAAATGAGGTTTAGATATCTGAAGATGGTTGAAAATGGGAATCCAGGCTATAAAGTATCATTTAAACCAACCTTAGAAAAAGATCAGCCATAAATAATTGATTATACCACAATTCTGGACATGTTTAAATGGTATTTTTATAAGCTAAGTATTCACCAACAGGTAAACAAGTAGTGAATATATGGAATTTTATTATTGTACTTGTCTATAAACTGGTACTTGTGTGTCCAAATGGCTATTTTCAACAATAGTCCTTAGTAGCAATACATCACATTCTTATTATCTTAAACATTATCTCGTTCAAAAAGGATGTAAGGGGACCAAGATCACAACATAGCAAGATAAAAGAAAACTAATGAGAAAAATAAAGCAAAGGCAAAATAATGATGTGATAAAATCCAATAAACTCTATAAAAGTGACCCTCGAGTCTTTCTAAATAGCCAAAAGAGAGAAATTCTTGCTGGCAGGAATAGTCATAACGATAAGGCCACAGCTAGTAGGTAAGCAGGTAATTATGGCGAAGATAATTATCAGAACAAAAGTTCTAAATAAAAGCATACGTGCACTGTCTGCTATGGGTCTAAGATTTAATACAAAATGTGAGGTCTTCTTCGGGCCGGCCCTGTGGCTTAGCGGTTAAGTGCGTGCGCTCTGCTGCTGG
Organism: Ceratotherium simum simum; assembly: GCF_057802395.1. Classification (NCBI taxonomy): domain Eukaryota; kingdom Metazoa; phylum Chordata; class Mammalia; order Perissodactyla; family Rhinocerotidae; genus Ceratotherium; species Ceratotherium simum. The sequence continues at coordinate 49,185,270 of NC_141914.1, forward strand.
CGGCCCGGGTTCGGATCCCGGGCACGCACCGACGCACCACTTCTCCAGCCATGCTGAGGCCGCGTCCCACATACAGCAACTAGAAGGATGTGCAGCTATGACATACAACTATCTACTGGGGCTTTGGGGAAAAAAATAGATAAATAAAAATTATTAAAAAAAAAAATGTGAGTCCTTCTGATGAATCTTGTGAATGTCTAATAATGAATCTCCAATTATTCATGGTGACTCAAGACACGGAGACAAGCTAAGAGATTATGTAGGCACTTTAGGGAAAACTGACATTCTTTTCTTAATTATTCAACACTGATTAATCCCAAAAGAGAACTAAAAGAAATGTAAAGATAATGAAGCACAGGTCCTAACCTCAAAGAAGCTTAACCTTTAGTGGAAAGGTTCTTAAACGTTAGTGTGCGTCAGAATCACCCATAGCATTTCTTAAAATCCAGATTGCTAAGCTCCACTTCCCACAGTTTCAGAATCAGAAGGTTTGGGGTGGGTCCCAAGAGTCAGCAGGTCTAACAAGTTCTCAGGTGGTACAGCTGCAGCTGTCCAGGAGTAACCTGGACACTTTGATAACCTCTGACTTCGTGGGTTAAAAGACAATAAGCATCCACAGCTAACATCATACGCAATGGTTAAAGACTGAAAGCTTTCCCTCTAACGTTAGGAACAAGACAAGGATACCCACTTTCACCACCGCTATTCAACACTGTACTGGAAGCTGTAGCCAGAACAATTAGGCTAACAAAAAAAAAGACACCCAAATTAGCAAGGAAGAAGTAAAACTATATCTATTTGCAGATGACATAATCCTATGCATAGAAAATCCCGAAGATTCCACAAAAAACCCTACTAGAGCTAATAAATGAATTCAGCAAATTTGTAGGGTACAATAGCAACACATAAGACAATTGTGTTTCCATAAACCAGCAATGACCAATCTGAAAAGGAAAATACGAAAACAATTCCATTTACAACAGCATCCAAAAGAATAAAATACCTAGGAATAAACTTAACCAAGGGGGTGAAAGACTTGTACACAAACTACAAAACATTGCTAAAAGAAATTAAAGAGGACCTAAATAAATGGAACTAAAGAACACCTAAATAAAGACATGGAATGGAAGACTTAATATTGTTAAGATGGCAATACTATTCATGCTATCTACAAAGTCATTGTAATCTCTATCAAAATTCCAATGGCCTTTCTGGCAGACATGGAAAAGCCAATCCTCAAATTCATACAGAATTGCAAGAGGCCCCAAACAAGAAGAATAAACTTAGATCCCTACCCGACATCATATACAAAAATAAACTCGAAATGGATCATAGACCTAAATATAAGAGTTAAAATCATAAAACTCTTAAAAGAAAACACAGGTATATTTTCATGATGTTGTATTTGGCAATAGATTCTTAAATATAACAACAAAAGCACAAGCAACAACAACAAAAAAATAAACTGGACTTCATAAAAGTCTTTCACAAAAAACCAAAGACTTTTGTGCATCAAGGACATTATTAACAGAGTGAACAGACAACCTATAGAATGGAAAAAAAATATCAACAAACCATAAATCTGATACGGGACCTACATCCCGAATATATAAAGAATTCTCACAACTCGACAAAAAGACAAACAACCCAACTTAAAAATGGGCAAATGGCTTGAATAGACATTTCACCAAAGAAGATATACAAAGAGCCAAGAAGCACAGGAGAAGATGCTCAACATCATTAGTCAGTAGGGAAATGCAAATCAAAACCACAATGAGGTATCACTTCACACCCACTATGATGGCTATTCTCAGAAAAACGGAAAATAAGTGTTGGTAAGGATGTGGAGAGATTGGAACCCTGTGCAATTGCTAGTAGGAATGTAAAATGGTACAGCTGCTGTGGAAAACAGTTTGGTGCTTCCTCAAAAAGCTAAACATAAAATTAGCATATAACCTAGCAATTCCACTCCTAGGTATATACCCAGAAGAATCGAAAACTGGGACTCAAGCAAATACACGCACACATACGTTCACAGCAGCACTATTCACAACAGCCAAGAGGTGGAGACAGCCAAAATGTCCATTAGGGGATGAAGGGATAAATAAAATGTGATATAATACAAACAATGGAATATTACTCAGCCTTAAATACAAATAAAGTACTGATTTATGCTACAACATGGATGAACCTTGCAAACATTATGCTAAGTAAAAGAAGCCAGACACAAAAGGTCACATAGTGTGTGATTCCCTTTACATGAAATAACCAGAATAAAAAAAGTCAAAAAGTCAAAAAAGACAGAACTCAGACCTGTGGTTTCCAAGGGCTAAGGAGTGGGAGGGATTTGGGTAGCAACTGCCTAAGGGGTGCAGGGTTTCCTTTTGGAAGGATGAAAATGTTTCAGAACTAGATAGAAATAGTGATTGCACAACACTGTGAATGTACTAAATGCCAGCGAATTAAAATAGTTAATTTAGTTATGTGCATTTCACCTCAATAAAATTATTAAAAAAAGAAAAAAAGATGAGCAATAACTAAAGAAATGTAAGACAGTAAAACTGGAGTTACTAATAATCTACCAAAAAGCAACAGAGTCTAAATCTCCTAGAGCACATCCTCATTCCTTCCACATTCATATCTGGGAGGATGCTATTTCTAGACACTGTGCTATGCGAAGACCAGTAAGACCCATTCTCTATCCTCGAAGGACTGACAGTCTCATTATGAGGATACAAACATATAAACAAACAAACATAAGGAAGCACTTCAGGCACTGTCTAAATTTAGCAAGATTTTAAAAGATTATCGTCCTGTGGACACGTAGTAATTACAGAAATGAGTAATTAAAAGGCCCTTAGGATTTAGCAGAGGTCTCACTGTTTTACAAATAAAGAAACTGAGGCACAGAAGCAAACTGAGCAGCAGGCAGGTGATGGAACAACAGGGTCTAGAATTCAGTTCTTCTAGTTTTTAGCCCAACGTAGTTTCTAATTTTACTTTCCTTCAGGAGTAAGATTTGTTGCTCCTTAAAAGGCTGCTGCAAAGTCACTTTCTCTCGAGGGGTAATTTTCACACAGAGCCAGGTATAGATGGCACATTTCTCCGGCTCAGATATACTGGTCTCTCCAACCTGTAACTACAACTTCTTCCCGAATGCATCCTGCCAGAGAGGAAAAGGCTGCGAAGAGCAGAATCTGAGCACTGCAAAGAACAAAAGCCTGGGCGCTAGGGAGGCCTGGGTGTGCATGCGCGCTCTACCACTTACTAGCACCACCTTGGGCAAGTTACCTAAAATCTCTCTGACCAATCAGCACTTTTCAACCTACAAAAAAGGGATGACCAGAGCTACTGTCAAGGGTTGTTCTGAGGACTGGAAAATGTAATGCATATAAAGTACCTAGCACAGTGCCTTGTCAAATAATGGTATTTAAAAACAACTTTAACACTGTGCCATAAGAAGAAAAATACTATATGAACCAAGAGGTTAATAGAGAGTAATCATTTACCACAGAGACAAATGAAGAATTACATAGTTTCTCAAATGAGCAAGTTAGTTGTTTTGTTCTTCACGTTTTCTCTTCTGAAAACATGTCCCCATCTTGTAGCTTGGAAATAATATCCTTCTTTTAAAAATGTAATGCATTTAAGACACACGAATTACAATTAAGAAACAGGGACCTAATAAGAAAAAGGATGGCTGCTTTCCCATAGTTATCTACTTCCCCATCCCTAATCCTAGCCCTCTACCTCTCCCAAAATTACCTGTTATCTTTCCCTAATTTCTAGGAATCCTTAGACAGTTGGGTGTGCCTAACATTCTAAATGTCCTGCGACAGCTCTATCTAAATCAAAGGATCAGCCCTTGTTTTCTGAAAGTCAATCCTCTACATGTCTCTGACATCAGCTCTATTACAGGAATTTCTAGTCTGGCTCAGCCATTGTCCTTAAAAGTAGCAAGTGATCATAACAACAAATTGTCCAATGACTAAACGTTTCTGCTGAAATCTTCCTGAAGCAAACCACTACCAAGAACCAAAACTGAGTCACTGACAGACTTCATCAATAATGGGTCACCACCATCTTATCACTTAACCATTTCAACACACAAGGAGGCGCTGCATCAGTTAAGAAATCTGTTTTGCCAATTTGAAGCGCAAGTCTTTTCTTTCCAAATATTCCTCTTTGAACTTGTTTTGCTCCTTAGCTGTTACAAGGGCACCAGGAGTCGGGAGACAACGGTTTAATTCTCACATAAGGCTAAACGTCATGAATCCCAATTTTCCTCAGTTTCAATAAAACTGAGATCTCTACCCAAACTACTTCATCGTTGTTCTAAGGTTTAAATGTTAATGAAATCTATATAATTACTGTGTGATTATGGAGTACTCATATAAGTTCATATTTTATTGAATTCAATTCAATAAATATTTATTGTGCAAGATGCTGTAAAGAATTAAAAGCCACACAGAGGATTTTACAACAGATCTGTTACTAACAAACTACTACATAAATACACAGCAATTGTTTCGTGAGAGGCCAAGAGCTCTGGAGCTGGACAATAAAAATTATCCATGGGGTGGGGACGAGGAGCATATTTAAAACTCTCAGCGACTGGTAATGAATGGTAAAGGAAGCTGGCGAATCCATTCACAACAGGCATGATGGCCTAACACAGTTTTAAAAAGAACTTGATTTAAATTCAGGACTACAGGAATACGAGCTGTAAGACTGTCAAAGATATTGGGTACTACGAGACAGGCCGGTAATACAGACTTCAACTCCTGATTCCAGAACTCTTGGTTGTTGCTTTGTTCAGTTCCACAAACCTTTGCTGAACTCAATCTAGTTGCCAGACCCTGTGCAAGATGCCAAGGACACAATGACATTGACAAGAAGAAGCATTTCTGTTCTTAATTATGGAGCGAATGGCATGCAGAATGAGTAATGCACAGGTGCAGAGAGGAGCATGGGGGAGGGGGCAAGCCAGCTTTGTGTCCTGCTTTTGGCCTGAGGTTTCTGCAACAGACACTGTGTATCTCAGCAAGGAGCCAGGCATATAGTCCAGACACCTCAAGCAGCAGGAGCATTTGGTGAAAGTCTAGTCCAGCAACAGAAATGATTTAAGAATTAGACAGAAGGCCTATGAGAAGTGGTTCAAGAAGTTGATCTTTGGGAAAAAACAAAACAAAATACAAACAGTGGGTTCATACATCTAGCCTGACACTGAAGCTGGATCTCCCAAGGTCACAGGGCCCTGCTCTCCACGGTAACCTTTATCACTCTATCCAAATTTGGAACAAACATGCCCAGTCTGCAGATGAAAAACACTCAGCATCACCCTGCCAGTTACACTTATCTACATGAATACTAAGATTCAGTCTGTGTTTTGCTTTTTAATGTCAAGTTTTAATAGCAGATAATCCATGGATTTGCTTACTTATACTTAAACCAGGACCTTTATAAGCTTCAAAGCTCTGAGGCATGATACAAATACAACTCAATAATACTCAGAGAGCGTTTCTGATATTATACGCAGAAAAGGCGCTGCAAATATTAGAAGCTAAATTAAAATAAGGGCATTAGGCACTTCGTTTCAAAGCCTTTAAAAGCCACTATTTCCCAGCATGTTTTCTCTTCTGCCCATCAAGGCATCAGAGAGCCCCTCACACTTTCTCCTACAGAGCAATCAGGACCAGGAACTACAGGTATTCCAGCTAATAACAAATTCAAGAGGGAGTCACCAGGAAAACTGAGTCAGAATAGGTGAGCATAATTCCAGTGGAACTCTCCAGATAGTCTTGTTGAATGTAAAAATGTATTAGAGCAGAGTATTTAAAATTTCATTTTAAATGTCCTGAGATAAAACAGAAACTGGTGTTTTTAAAGAAATATACTGAAGTCTATTAATTTTGTAGGGAAAGACTCAGAAAGAAAGATTGTTTATTAAAAGCCAGGAGAGCAACTAAGTGACATGCCAGCAGGAATGGGGCAGAACTTAATTCACTGCGGCCCTGAGTACTTTAAAGGGGTTGCCTTCATTCTCTCATCAGCTTTCTCTGCTCTCAGGAAGGGTTATGAAAGGGAACACGGATGAACAATACCTTGTCCACTCTTCCTCCCCATACCCCCCACACTCGCACCCCATTTGGCTGGCCACAAGGCCCGCTTCTCCCAGGAGGGACATAACAGTGAGCAAAGGGCAGGACAGCAAATAGAATTTTCATAACAACTTTGTGAGGACCTCAGGGGCAAATGTGCACATCCTACGTTATTTGTGCTCCATTTTACAATTCCAAGGTCACGCTCTAGAGGGGCAGGTTTGAAAATAGTACTGAAATTATTACCCAGAAAACAATATGTGATTGCAGTCCTCACAAGGTCTGTTTTACATTATTCATCTGTTACAAATGAAAGAACATTAAAAACATCACCCATCTGAAAGCTGACTTACAAATAAGGATAATGTATAGCTTTACCAACATATCATTACTCAGTATATGGAGGGGAGAGTTCAATTATCCATTGCTGTAATGAGGTTTACAAAGCCAACCACAGAGGATCCCTTTCAACCTCTCCGGGTTGGCTCTTCAGCTTGCCCCTATGGGGGTGCTCGCCATAAAAGAAAGCCTGGGACAACATTCTAAAGGCATTTTATTGACAACATCCCAAGACGGTTTACTAGCTTAGTTCTTTTAACTCAGGTACCTCAAATCCAAAGACAAGAGAGAAATGTCTGGGATTCATGAAATAGAACTACTAAAGAAAACCAATAGTTATTATGGAAATGGATAAAACACAAATCACAGTTTATCGACCCGAAGCCATTTTCTCTCACAATCTCCCAATGTCAGGTTGGAAGCTGTCTCTCAACCGAAGACCGGCAATCTTCTGAAATTAACTTAATTTTACAAAAGCGTTTTGATTACTAATAAAAATTCTCTAAATTGTCCAGTGGCTGAGACTTAATAACGGGCTTTGAGATGACTACTTCAATTTATAGTTTTAATGTCTGCCTTACCCAAACCACACAGAGGCGGCCAGGGAAGTAAATGAGAATTCCTATAGACCCGCCATGTTTACACAGCCTGTTGCTTTTACTCTTTTGTTTGTACTCGAAAAACAAAGGGCAGGCTAAGGACTGACAGTAAACAACAACTACAAATAGGTGAGACCCCCGCCCCCCCATTTGCATTTGAAGTCTGATCAAAGGCGGTCAGTAAACACCTCCAAGTAACTTCGGGAAGGCTGGGTCACGCTGGCAGGCTATTTTCTCAACCATAAAAATGACCTGACACAGTTATTGTTCAAGGGACAGTGGACTGCTTTATGGCGTAGATGCTTTCTAATCCTGGCAACTGGTTCCACAGAAACAACTTTACTAAACAGGCTACAATGTCACTTTCAAACATCAGCCCTCCATTGACTAAGAGGGCCTGAGACAAATGAAAATGGAGGGTCCTCCCTTGGGGAATAGGTTACCAGAAAGATCTCTTAGCTGGTTCACTGCTGTTTTTCCTGAGCTGAAAAAAACCTCAAGCTTTTCCAGAGAATGGATAAATTTTAAAGTTACCTCATCTAGACAACTACCAATCTTCAGTTTGCTCATCAGGAATGGCCATATTAGGATAGGTAAGAAGCGGAGAGGGCAAAATTATCAACGTGTTCAATAAAAACAACAACAGTACATCACAACGAGACTTTCACATATAGTCCTATCAATGGTTAAACAAGAGCATAACCACGAACAGATACGCATGATACACAAACATGATCAACTCATAAACCCCCTCAAGGCAAAATGTTCAGATTACACCCCCCTCCCTTTCCAGACATCCCTCCTCCGACTAAACTGTAAGCACAAGAAGACGTGAACCTGTATCTTTTTCATCTCCTTATCTCCATCACTGCCTTTGAGAAACCATTGTGTCTGGTGACTTCTCTTCCTCCTGATTTCAGCTATAAAACCATCTCCATGTGCATATGTGCACGTCCTGAGTTCCAAGGAGACAAGCCTTCAGCCTCATACCTACCAAGTTAGAAGAGTAAAACAGTATCAAAATATTTGATTCAAAATTTCCTGGCCACAGATATAAGGTCAGGTCTGTTAGGTAATCTGTTGCTAGAACAAAGTGAAGAGTGGAATTTAATAAGGAGAAAGAATGGTTTGGGGCAGAAAGTTAAGCTTCTCTTTGAAAAGAGGGGAGGAACTGGACAGATACCTAACACGGAAGGAGGAGGAAGAAAAAAAGGCAGGAAGAGGAAATAATCTGGTGGATTGGGGGGCAAACTACAAACGAGGCAGAAAAACCACACCTGAAAATACATGGATCCAATTAATCTTGGCTGAATTGTTTTCCAATTCAATGTGATGCATTAAAAGGTCTGTGACGACCACTACCCATGATATTCAAAATGGCAACTCATAAAAAGGATCACAGGAATCTAAAGGCTGGTCACTGGTCCATTTCAGCTTTCAAATGGTATTTTTGAAAGCTCTTCTCTTCACCCCACCCCAACAAAACCAACAGGAGCTCAGTGGAGATATGAGATCCAATCTGCGGGGCCTTGGGCAAGTCACTCAACTGTCCCCACTAACTGCCTCAAATGCAAAGCAAAAGAAAAGAAACCTGATGACTTCTGTGCTTCCTTCTACAGCGACATGCTGCGTGCCGTTGGTGTCACTTAGGTCTGTGCTTGCCGATTCTACCAAACAGCTGTTAACAATCCCCAAAATCCTTCCAGCTGTGAGCCTCAAATGTGAGTTACATTAGAATCTCTGAGGCCTTTCAAAAATGTAGATTTGCAGGCCTCTGGAATCTGTTTCTTTTTCACAGGCTGGAACCTTTCTCTTCCTCACCTCCCCAACCACAAACCCCACTGACGTTGATATCGGTGTTCTATGGACCAGTCAGAGGAATAACAACCTAGAAAGGACACAAAAAAAATAAGCAAAAGGGAGAAAAAAATAAGCATATTCAAGATTCTTGAAGCACATCTCATTTGTACTGACTTGTAAGTCAAATTAGCTGAGTCTTAATTTCAGCACAATGTTTAAAGTGAAGAGGGGAAAAAAGACAATTTTATCCTATTAATGGGTATTTAATTGAATATATTTCAACTAACAAAGATGACTATAATTTGGCTAAAAATAGCCCTCCAGCTTTAGTCATAATAAAGCAACTGTTATTATAGTTCCATGGCAACAACAAAATGATCATAGGATTTTAAATAATATAGAATAATAAGCACTCTATTAAGAAGCAGTCTATGCAATTATCGCATTTATATGATTACTGGCCACCAGTGACAGTTTAATATGAAACACTATGCATCTAAGAAGATGTAAACAGGTAGAGCAGTTGATAAAATCTTCATAAACGTTTCTAGCTGACAGACAAGAGTCAGAATTCCCTTGGGGGTGGGAAAGGATCTGTCATCCAGTGCAATTCCCCATTTAAGGCTTGAACTGCTGAACAAAATCTCTAGCAAGTGGCCAGAATACTTCAAGCTATGTAGAGTTCACTTTCTCGAAATGCAGCAAACTCCATTTTTTAGCAATCTTAATTGATAAAGCGTCTTCCATTCTAATAAGCAGAAATCTGAATTCTGTTTCTAAGAGCCAGACAGACTATATGCAACCTCAATCCCATAAAACAATCCTTCAGATACTGGAGGAGTTAAATTTCATCAGGCCTCCTCTTCTACAGACAAAAACACTTGGAATTTCTTTACCCTCTCCTTCTATGACATGGCTTCCAACCACATCCTCCTGGGCCATTCTAACAATCTACCTTGTCTATGGCTCTTTTTTAAATTAGGTTCTACAGACGTTATATTTCATCACTCTATAAGCACAAGAATCATCATTGCCCTGATCTACTCACGGTCAAGTTCAGGCAGACACAAGACCACCAGCCTCTACCCCATACTATGGCCAGATGACCAATGCGGATGAATCACTGAGTCTTCCATGCCTCTAATGACCCATGGGCCTTTGCAGTTGGGAACTCAACTCATTGCAGTTAGGCAGAGCCTGAACAACAGGGTTCTGCCAAATTTAAACCTAAAGGAGATCATGATTTCACTGTTTTTTCATTCTGAATTGTACCAGGTTATTGAGATCACTGATATTCGAATCACCACTAGTCACTATTTAAATATTTATATTTTCACATTTATATGCTATGAGTAACTTTGTTATACGAAATCATTTAGATATTATAGTTATATGTTTTTAGTTTATGTTTTATGTGTGTGTGTACTGTCATATGAAATCATAACATAAAGTTCACTTCATATGAAATAGTCTCATTATCTGTAACTATAACCCAAAGGTTTTTGTAACAGAATAGTCAGGCATTAAATGGCAAGTCTGATTTACTCAAGATATTTTATAGTTTTTCAATCCCAACTTTTGCAAAAGTGTCAGGGGCAAAATTTCAACCCTCGAGGAATGTGTAAAAATAATGCCTTAATGATTTTACATATGGGTAACACATCTAAAAAGCAAATAACTTCTCAACTGACAGTTCTCTCACTTGAGCCAGGAAAAAGAATGTTTTCTGCCCTAAAACCTTATTCTTCTCAACATTCACACCCATTTGGGTATTCATAAGCAAATACTTTCCATTTTTGCATCTGGCTAGAAAGTTTTTTGTAAAGTATTACAAAAATGCAAAATCTTAAGAAAAATTAATACTAGGTCTTCTTAAACCCTAAAACAATCTAATAGTGATTCATTTTACCGAAACATGACAATAACTTTGATGGCCTTTCTTCTACCACTCCCTACCCAGCTCTCCTCCCCAAGAAAAAGAATGAATATAAACAGCTTATAAATCTAGCAAGAAGGTTTGTAACTACCTTCCTACCTTAGTGAAATTTCATGAATTTTCTTGAAAGTGCCAATATAATTTGTGAAATATTCTGAAAAGGTTTTACTCAGAGATGCTTGCTTCTATTTATTTTATTACTTTAAAAAACAAAATTTTCCTTTTGTGAGAACATGCTTCTTCATTTTTACCCCACTCTGCAGGTTTTTCATGAGGAATGTTTGCAGTATACTCATATCGCTATGGGCTTATGCAACTTACAGAACTCTCAACTTATGAGGTTCCTAGAGGGATTACCCATTCAAAAAAAAAAAAATTAAATTCATCTACGTTTATTAGTGGTTCAAAGGCTGGAATTCCTACTGCAGCCCAACAGAGTACAAAGAAGAAGAAAAAAAATGATGCATCTTTTTATGTGTACTATAGGGGCATATTTTTATAAATATCATATTTCACCAAGTCTAAGACACCATCAATAAGATGCAAGATAATTTTATATGCTACTAAAAAAGAAAATAATGCTGCCTAATTGCATTCAACTGACATTCAATCAATTGTAAAATGCATGCCAATTTAAAAGATATTTAAATGGGAGTGGAAATGTGCTTTTAAGATTCATGGAATATAGTACAGTTTGAGAAGAAACTGAAAGAAATCAGAAAGATCGTAATCCCAACCAGTAAGACCTGTCCAATGGTCCAGTGGGTATGTAAAATCTTTGCGGACACAATCACAAAATTCCCATTAACAACCTGATATGGATCTATCATAAGATCCAGGTTTAAGTCTAATGTCCCAGAACTACCAAAATTCATTTCCTGCATAAAACTTCCAAGATATAATTACAGAGTAGCTAATCTAAATAAATGCAACCTACCCCATTCTCCTTTAACTTCAAATTCAGAACCACTGTACTTCAGTTGGATTCAGTATTCCTATAACCAACCCATTTGTTTTCTTCAGTTAAATATAAAGTCATTTTTAGATTTTTTCAAAATCCAAAATTTACAAAAAGACGGGTCACTGTCACCTTGAAGAGACTGGCAGTCTCACTACACACTAAATCTAAAACTGAAGACAATCTGTGAGATCAGCCATGAATCTAGGTTTCTTCATATCCTGAAAACATACAACCACTGGTTCAGAACTCTTAGGACCACTGTTTAGCAAAGTGAAAAAATTTACTTTAAGAAAAGCTTGTTATCTCTGGACAGACTGAGTGTAAACAGTGCTAGGAAAGTTCGGTCATCCCATGGACTTGGCAATACATCTGATTTGCATTAAAATGCCATGTCTTACAAATATATGTGTTTTCTAAAACTCAGCCTCAACATAATGAAAAATATTGCTTTATCCCAAGTTTTGAAGAGTTCTACATTGCCCTGAGTCTCATTAATTCTTGGAATGTAATAAGCAATAAACAATTAAAACTTTCTGCTAAAAACAACAAATTATACTCTGTCTTCTCCATTAGCTTCCTAGCTACCCACCTCCCACCCTCTGGAAGAGGGCTATATCGCGAGGGGCTTAAAATAAATACATGTATTCTTATTCCTGTTTTGAAAAAGCCATTTCTGACAGTAGACAGTATATCAACCTAATCTATGATGGCTGTAACTGTATGGTAATTAAAGTTCTAACTGCTATTGTTCTCCAGCAGTTGGGAGAAATGCCAGATTCATTTGATTTGTGCTTCATCACTCCCTCTGTTTTTCTTGCTCCCAGGTGCTCACATCACAATAGTCTTACTAATGTTAGCCATAGGCAAGGAAGAAATAAAGGTTCAGATTTTAACCGCGGCTGTGCAGTCCTAACCTGGGTTGTACAGGATACGATTTACCAGAAGTTAAAAAATAAATCTTCTCTCTAAAGATTCAGAAAAAAGAATCACTGTTAATGCTCAAGTTTTAGTTATCTTTTAATGTCCTAATTTTACAAAATTCACTATTCACAAAACGATGAATACATCTGGAAAAGTCTAGTCTACCAAAACTTACCAAACAAACAGAACCGTCAGAAGCACATGTAACAAAAGAAAAAGTGGTCAAATCTGATCCCCAGGGGACTTTTGTCACTTTTTCTCCTGTAAATTCTGTTATTTATTTGATATTCATTGTCTCTTAAAGATTTACTTAATAATTGGGGAGCAAGTGCTAATAATGTTATAAGTTATTTCTACTTCTACTTTTGAGCGGATATCAAGCAAAGGTAACACCAAACAAGTTTTCCAATTTCTCCAGGTTTTCACACAAATTAACATCTTAGCCGCAATTTACAGACTAACCCTAAACCAAGCAGAAAAGACTGCTGCAAATCCCGGCTGGCAGCTGGAAGAATATTAAGGTGGTGATGGCAGGTGTCATTCAGAGAGCTGAGGCTGGGAATCCTCTGGGTGTGAAGACACCAATCCTCTAATGAGCCCTTTGATGGGGAGTTTGGGAGCCCCTCAAAAACGGGTTCGGAACAGGCAAAAACAGACCCGAGACACAGAAAATAAACAAAACGAACAAAGGCAAAGAAGACCAAAACAAAGATTCCTATAAAAATTAGGAGAGGCAGAAAGCTGAGCTATTCTCTTCTGTCATAATTTCTCTCCCAAAAGAAGGAACTTGAACAAACCTTTCGTTTTAGAGCAAACTCAATACTGAAACTTCTGGATAGGTTTCACGGACTCCACACATTCGCAGAAATTTTAAATTCAGCTACGATGTTTACAAACTACATAAAATATCACAACATAGTGTGATCTACTTTTATTTTTTTTTATAACTGATTTTCTGAAATATCTCTAGAATATACTTCTAAACAAACTTTCTTTTTGATGGGCTCCTAGAAATAAATGATAAAACTTGCCTTATGTTACTCATGCAAAAACTATTTTGACTCCTATTTTAGGAGCTATATGACCTCCTCTTCATTTCGTGCACCATTTCAGATGACCAGTAACTACTAACCATAGCATTAATGAGCTGCAATAAATATAACCTCTAAAAAAAAATCATCAGGGCCGGCCCCGTGGCTTAGCGGTTGGGGTGCGTGCGCTCCGCTGCTGGCGGCCTGGGTTCGATCCCGGGCGCGCACCGACGCACCGCTTCTCTGGCCATGCTGAGGCCACGCCCCACATACAGCAACTAGAAGGATGTGCAGCTATGACATGCAACTGTCTGCTGGGGCTTTGCGGGAGAAAGTAAATAAATAAAATTAAAAAAAAAAATCATCATATTACCTTACAGTAGTAAAAAATAGTCTAAAAACATTGCTTCCAAGCCTTATACTCCCTCTTACTCTCTCATCACATCATAAAGAAATAAATGGTTGAATAATATATATCTACTTTTCATGCAAAATTTACATATCTACTATTCATATACAGGACACAAGTATATACAAATATCCCGGTTCTATACTAAGATACTTCATAATGATTCATTGGTTTCAAGTTTAAAATCGAAATGCCAATTATGCACTGACAAAATGTATTACCCTACCCACTAGACCACGATGTAATTCAATCAACTTATAATAATAACTACTGAGGAATAAATTAAATATGGAACTCCTGTCTGGTTAAAAACAGATATAAGAGAGGGGCAAATTCCGTTACCTATAGAACACACTATCTTTCTGAAGTGATCACAGCTTCCTAGTACTTGGGATTTTGAGTAACTTGAAACACTTCTCCAAAATACACTGCACGAGATAAAGGAAAGATATATTGAAAACTCTGCAAGGAGAAAGCAGGTTTCTTTACTGGCCAACCATAGCGAAGTAGTTGTGGCACAGATACTGGGACCATACTCTTCTAGATTCAATTCCAAGCTCCACCATCTACTAGCTATGTGCTCCTAGGCATATTACTAAACCTCGCTCTGTGCCTCAGTTTCCTCATCTATGACATGAAGAAAGTAGCAGTACCAATCTCACAAGACTGTCTGAGGAAGAACTGAGTTAGTAGACGTAAGCATTTAGAAGAATGCCCGGCACATGCTTAGCTCACCGATGGGTTAGCTGAGAGCATTACTATTACACCACAGCTGCAGCTGCCACTTCCTCTCCTCCCTCAACTGTCCCTACAAGTTCCTGTTATATTCCGGTTTTAACCAGTAACGTTAAAGACCTGGATTTTTCTATGAGTATAGGTAGTCACAAATAATATCCAGACAACAAGAGAATGATACCAATATCCTGACAACAAAAATGGTTCACACCATAGCTTGGGATGGGGTGGTGATTCTGGTTTTAGGCTTTTTATCAGGTTAAGCCAAAGAGTGATTTACTCTACCTAGGTAGATCAACACTGATTTCTCATTGACTAAAGGAAAGCAACATAGTTTATTGCTGCGTGGGAATCTGCTTTTCCATTCATAAAAGCATCTGTCCTTCCCATCGACTACAAGAAACTTCTTCATTTCCCCCACAATGCCAAGCAAAGTTTGCCTAGTTGTTAACAGGTACTTGATAAATAACTCAGGCCAAAACAGTGTGTCCTGTGCATGCCAGGTGCTCATTTAGTTGCACTGCCCGTCAATGTTGTTGGTTCCCCCACCCCTACTCAACCATGGTTGTCTAAATCTTAAAACAGAAAACAACAGGCAACTGCAAGGAATGCCTAACCTTGTCCTATGAGCTGTGTCCTCAATTCACGCAGCGAATACTAGATCTTGCCAAAAAGTAGACTTTAGTATACAAAATGACTAAAGTGACTAAAATGACACCACCCACAACAAACCCATGTTATTTTAACCCTTTAATATAGAATAAGTTTGGAACTCTAAGATAAAAAGAGAGTTTATAAAGTAATTAAAACTTCTTTATATCAATTAACCTTCTTTTTTTAAAGGAATTATTCAAGTGGAATAAAACTCTATTACCCATTTAGTAACATATTATGAATGCATTACATGCTTTGGGAGGTGTGTGCACGTACAAGTGAACAGAAATGAACCATGAGTTGGACACTCAAGTGCCGAAAGTTTTATTTTGCTCAGGAGAAATCAGGAACATTCTCACAATTCTTTCTATTTACCTAGGCAGCCTGGTTTATTTACAAAAACTTGGCCACAAGTGGCCAGAATAAAGGCATTTCAGTGAGGCTGTCTTTTACTTTCTACCTTTTTCTCTACCCCTTTCTCATTTTCCTTGAGAACCGTCTCTGGTGCATGCTTGGTTTCTAAAGGTCTGATGAGACTAAGGATGCTACAGTGAATGCTGAAGTCTGAAAGAAATATTTCTCTCTCCCTCTCTTTGAGTCAGAAAATTCTGAACACAAGAGGATCCATTCAAGGCATGATAGAGTGCCTCACAGAGGCAGCAATATGTTCACAGTTGGCAAACAGAGATCTGTTTGGACAGTGAGCACAGCCATCCACTCAGCAAACATCAGCTTTCCTATTAGTTCACAGCAGAAAGAACCAGACGCTGGCGGCCCTTCTTTCAGACTCCAACACCACTTTGGGACAAGCCTTCCAAACAAAATGCCTTTGTCCAACAGTCACAATTCAGTGGGTCCCAATGGCTTTCCTAGAAGCTATGTCTGTCTATTCACAATTGCATTCGGGCCCAAAAATCACTTGTAAAGGTCTGGAGGAAAAAAGTAACAGGAAAAACCCCAATTTCCATTTATAATACTAGACAAGGAGTGACTGAATGGCTTTATACCAATCAGCAAGAGCAGCAGGAAAGGTATGAAGTGCATGATCAATCTAATGGGCTGTCGCTCTCCTGAAGGTACTTCCGGTAGCAGGGATGCTGTTACCACTGCGATCTGGAAGAACACCAAATGTAACCTTCCAAAGGAAGTCAGAGAAAAAACGGAGCAAATCAAACAGCAAATTTCCTGTGGAGTATCTATGGATGTGATCTCCCTTCCCTCAAGGTTTCAAAATACTATGCTTAGGCAGTTTAAGACCCGTCAATTCTGAAAGAAAGCAAAACTGGTTAGGATGTCTGGCTCTACCCAAACTGTCACCAAATCCTACATGTCATGAGTAAAAAAACCACAAAGATAGAAGACAAACTCACTGCTTGTCTTGCTTTCTCCCCATTTTGGGCTTGAACTTGCTAAATGACCACTTATTCCTATATACTTGATAAAAGAATTCTGCCAGAATGTCCTTTTGCTTAGTACAAATGTGGAATCAAATAAAAATGTGAGTATGACATTAAAATGTCACAAGGGAAGGTTGGAGGGAGAGAGGACAGTGTCCTCCAGGATACTGTACTGCCCACAGCTTATAACACTAACATGTTCTTATTACTAAGTATTCATATTACCTCACCTCCCCACCAATATCACTTCTGTACATGCCAGGACAGAAGGGTAAATCTCAGAACCCAGAGAACTCTCCACTTGCTGTATTTCTAAGAGCAGTCTTCTTAGGAAAACTGCTGCCAGCCCACGGCCTGTTTCTCTACAGCCTAGGAGCTAAAAATTGTTTTCACATTTTTAAAGGTTGTAAAAGAAATAAAGAAGAGTACGCATCAGAGACCACATGTCCGCAAAGCAAGATATTTACTACCTTGCTCTTTACAGAAAAAGTTTGCCAACCCTGCACCAAATCATTAAAAACTCCTGATTCTATTTAAGCTAAATCTTGAATGTGAAGCCAACTTATGAATGTGCTTTCAAATAAACTCTTCCAGGGATCAAGGACCAGAGACTCACGGGAAGATAAAAATGACAAAGCTGAGGACAGAAAGGCCCCACCAAGATTCTACTCATTCAACAACAAAGGGTTAATAAGACAATTGTAAGACTTCACAATAAAACAAACTCTATCCTTTGGAAAGGCACCTAATAAATTGTTCAACTTGGAAAATTCCTTAACTTACAAACTTAGAAACAATAACCACTTGTCCTTAGAAGAAGGTGTTAGCTTAATCAAGTGAGTCTAGGGATATGAAAGAAAGTACCTAACAAAGAGTGGGAGAGATCTTTACTTGTATCACATGGGACTCTCTGGTTTTCTGGTAGAATATGCCAAAGGAAATACTGACCAAATAAAAGACAAAGCAAGGCAGAAGGCTTTATAAAACTCGTTTTTCCTACGTGTACAAATTCAACCTCAGATAGCCATCTTTTTCAATGAATAAAGGAAAGAGACTTTTTATGAAGGGAATGCTTAGAGAGCCCACATTGCTAACCTACAAGAGGAAGAGTCATTAAAGAGAGGGAGGAAAAAAGGGGTAATTTGAAATTCTGGATGCTGTAACTTCAAGTTCCTACCTCAAGCTGGCTGACTTCACTTAGTCTGGGAATCCAGAAATCGCCAGCTCACTTGCAGTTCAGTTGTCTTTTAAAGAGGGTTAAGATCAAGCCTCAAGTTTTCATCCACTCAAGGGTTTATTAGTGAAGCCTGCCAATTTTTTTGGAAACTGATTACACAGATATTTTTCTAAGTACAACCTGTATCCAAGTTACCGCATCATGCAAAAACTCACGAAGCAGGGTTGCCAGGTAAGAGACACACTCAGGACACACACAGTTAAATCTGAATTTCAGATACACAATAATTTTTCATGCGAGTATGTTCCAAATACTCCATGAGACATGCTTACACTAAACAATTATTTGTTGTATATCTGAAATTCAACTTTGGGCATCCCATATTTTGATTTGCTATGTCTGGCAACCCTACCATGAAGACATGAAGGAGACTCTGATATCTGTTAAACAGCTACAATTCTGTAACACTCCATAGGCTGGAGGAGGAGAAGCTGATAAGATGACACACTCTGAATACGTCAGCAATTTGCACAAAGAATGCTATAGAAAAGTGGTTGAAGACCAGCAGGAGATTCCCATGGCCTTACTCAGACAACCACAGGGAAATAAAATGCCCACGACAGGAAAATCCTCTAGATGTGTAGACCTGCCTTACAGTACTGCTACCACTTCTCACGAGGGCACCCTCACAAGAAAACCAGTGGCAGAAGAGCACTGCTGGGGAGCTAACTAAAAGGCCCACCCCCACCCCCTGATACACACATTTCCCACATCCCTAGTATGTCCAGGTAGCAGTGTTACACTATTTTTTAAAGGGAAAATGAAAAGGGAAGAAACCTCACAGACACTAAAGTGCTGGAGAGCAGCCAGAATCCGGGTGGAAAAACTCCACCCTGGGCTTTTCCCGCTGGGGCTGTGGCTTTCTTGAGAGGGGCACTCGGCCAGAACCCAGCCCTGTGATAGGGTTTCCGATAGAAGCGCTAACAGAACTTCACTGTAGGAGCCCTCAGAGAGGCTGGCTGGAACAGGGAGCTTTGAAAACATGGTTGGCCCAAATACCCACTCAGGGATAAGATCATAAGCATAAAAATTCTGAAGTATTATTCAAATCAATCCACTAAGAAGTTCATTTTAGCTAACAAGTGCTGTTTAAACTCTTTCCACCCACATATGCATATGGCAGCAATTACGATGGCAACAACTGCCACAACGACAGTCCTTTTATTAAAAATTAAATAAAAGCCAAGGTGGGGCCAGCCCCGTGGTGTAGCAGTTAAGTGCACGGGCTCCGCTGCTGGCGGCCTGGGTTCGGATCCCGGGCGAGCACCGATGCACCGCTTGTCAGGCCATGCTGTGGCGGCATCCCATATAAAGTGGAGGAAGATGGGCATGGATGTTAGCCCAGGGCCAGTCTTCCTCAGCAAACAAAGAGGAGGAGTGGCATGGATGTTAGCTCAGGGCCGATCTTCCTCACACACACACAAAAAAATAAAATAAAATACATGCCAAGGTACTTAGGTGGACTTTTGAAAAAAATAATCACTCCTTCAAATGTTCCTCTCCCAAACTACAAGATCATTTTTACTCAGTTTTCAGGTACAGTTTTATGCTTCAAACTAAGCCAATGAACTAAGGGCACATCCACCACTGCATTCATTTGTTTAAACTCCAACTCAAAGGACAAACATAATTACATAACTTTTTCCTTGATAAGATTAGTACAACAACATTGTCAAAAAATAAAATATTCCGGGCCAGCCCCGATGGCCCAGTGGTTAAGTTCAGTGTGCTCCGCTTCAGCGGCCCAGGTTCAGTTCCGGGCGTGGACCTACACCACTCGTCTATCACTGGCCATGCTGTGACAGCAGCTAACATACAAAGTAGAGGAAGACTGGCAATAGATATTAGCTCAGGGTGAATTTTCCTCAGCAAAACATAAATAAATGAAATAAAATATTCCTAATAGATCCCACTCCTTCTCTTGGCATGTTAAAGACATGAAAATAGCTGTTCGCTTACTTCTTTCTCTTCCTGTTCCCTACTCCCACGTAGGCAACCCAGCATTAGGGGGTCAGCCTGACATGGGGAGTGATAGCTGGAGTGGGGTGAGGAGGATGTCCAGGTGTGGAGGCAGCCCAGCATGGAATGTCCACATAAAAGGGTGGCCTAGCATGGGGATCTGGAGACCACTCAGGCTGAAGAAGATATCACTCATGGTGGCAGTCTGGCATTGGGCAAGGAGGGTGTCCATGTAGAGAGGCAGCATGGCATGCAGTATCAAAGCCCAGGGAGTGAGGCAAGGGAAGCGCTGTGAGGTTGGTTACATACACAGGGAGCCAGATTTCTCACTATCATAGAAGGGAGTCTTACAAACACGGTAAGGAAAATTAGAACAAACCCTTGTGTTGGTCTGAACTGCAAGTACCAGTGTAAACGCACATATTTCAATATATATACTAAGACCTAGAAATAAATATAAAACGCGTATGTGTGTTTTTATGCATATGTATGTCTATATAAGTACATAAGTATGTGTGTGTATATATATATACAATCAAACATTTTCCAGCTTTGTCCACTGAGAGTACCAGAGAGGTGCAACCCCAATAGTAACAGACACACATACTACACACATTTTGGCTTCTAAATACCATTCTCTACTACAAGAAACCAAGATTTCCTAGGGAAATTGTCAATTCAGAACTAGGGCAGGAAAATTTCAAGATAAGCCGGGAACATCTTTTTGTACCAAAAAGGAATTACTTAAAGAATGATGGGGATATGCTAAAATAACATGTAAAATGGCTGGAAGATATTTTCTTTGAGTATCAAAATAAATGTTAGTAGTGGGTTATTATAACGCACTGAATTAAGACAAAACCATGAGTCCCTATTAGTATGAATAAATAAATGAATAAACTGACATTTTGATACTGATTTATTTACATCACTTCCAAGCATCTCCCTATAAAATACTTATTAATTACAAAGGAAAAATAAGAAAATCTACAATGGAGAAGACTGGTAGACACCACCTTAATCAACTGATCAAAGTGATCATCAGTAATGGGACACATCAAAATAATGTCCACCTGATAGGACATAATAAGAACATAACATCACTTTGGTAATGTTCCTGCTAAAGATGGATAACCTGAATCTAATCATAATATATCAACAAACCCAAATAGAAGGACATTCTACAAAATAACTGGCCTGTAATCTTCAAAATTATCAAGATCATAGGATTCTAAGAAAGACTGTATAACTGTGCCAGTTCTCAAAGAGATTAAACAGACACACTTGTTTAACTAAAGGCCACATGTAATTCTCAATAGAATCCTTCTGCTATAAAGGATTTTATGGGGACCACTAGGGAAATCTCAATGGGATCTGAGGATTAGAGGATTAGATGGTAGTAAAAAAATATATATGAATATATATATGTATAAGTATATGTATATATACATAAATAATTATATATATAAACGTGTGTGTGTATATATATATAAATTTCATAATCTTGATGGTTGTATTGTGGTTATGCAGGAGAATGTCTTTGTCTGCAAGGAAATACAACTAAAGTATTCAGGGTTGATGGACATTAGCAGACCAATTTACTCTCCAGTGGTTCTTTGTACTATTCAAATTATATTTGTACTATTCAAACAAAGTTCTTTGTACTATTCAAATTACTTCCCAAAAGTAAGTTGGTTTTAGCCAACAAGTTTTGTACTGTATGTGCAACAATTCTGTAAATTTGAGGTTGTTGCAAAATTTTAAAGAATTATTTTTTAAAAAGAGGAAAGCATGTATTTATCCCAAACATATAAAGAATGTCCACATACCTAGTGCCTCTGAGAGCACTTGCTGCTTTCTTAGGACAGGGAAAAGAGGAAAGTGAGATGCTATTGTTCCTGTGGGCCCATTCTGATTTTCAGCCTTTGAGGCTGTCCTCAAACTCTAGGCCCCCTTCTTCTGTTCAGAATGGAACCTCTCATCATGCACGCCCAGAGTTCAGACCACAGAGCTAGGCGTGACACGAGACAATCAACCAAATCCTACCTCCACCCGCCATTTTACAGATGAGAAGCCCAGAGAGACGAAGAGTTAGGGCCAACACCTAGAACACCCAAAACCAAACTCAAGGAAAAAAGAAAAAGGACAAATGGAAATAAACTATAAAAAGTATAACATAAAGTAAAAATGTTAAAATCTGCAAACTCTTCCCATCAATTAAAAGCTTTCATGTGGGAGGCCTTGTCAAATGCTAACTACCTAAATCTTTAAGATCTGAAGAAAACAACTCACAGCCCCCTAAAAATGTCCTCTCTAATATTAATTAACATTGTACATTTACAAAGGCTCACAACAGTTGCCAGAAATCATGCTAAGCATTTCACATAATCTCATTTAATCCTCACAACTCTCTGAGGTAGAAACTGTTATCATCCCTCTTTTACTGTTGAGGAAATCGAGGATTAGAGTCATTACATAACTCATTTAAGGTCAGAAAGTTTAAGGCAGAGCACCCAAAATTGAACCCAGACAGTCTGCGTTCAAAAGCCTGGGCTCTTCACTGCTTATACCCACACTCCTGTTTGCCTAACTGTTCACCCCAGTTCTGCAGGCCTGCTTGTGATTTAACTGGTGCTGCTCCAAGGAGACTGGTGTCAAATGGGAAGGAACCACTTCTGCATTCTCCATCCGGACAACAGTCAAGAATAGGGTTTCTCAAAACTTGATTTGCTAAAAACGAGCACTTACAGCATAACTTCTCAGATTCTTTACTATATTAACGTACACTATGGAGCTCTAGGAATCTGCGATGATGCCAAACTTATCTAAGATAGAAACCTTTTGCCATGGAGCAAAGCTAGCACAAGCCAGGTCCCTGACCTGAATAGAATTCTTAACCTAATAACAAGACTTGGTGCATTAAAAAAAACGCTACGTAGTGGTTAAGTTCGCGCACTCCGCTTCGGCAGCCTGGGGTTCGCGGGTTCGGATTCCAGGCACGGACCTACACACCGCTTATCAAGCCATGCTGTGGCAGCATCCCACACATAAAGTAGGGGAAGATGGGCACAGATGTTAGCCCAGGGTCAATCTTCCTCAGCAAAAAGAAGAGGATTGACAACAGATGTTAGCTCAGGGCTACTCTTCCGCACCAAAAAAAAAAAAAAAAAAAAAAAAGCTACATAGTGTAGCTTTTTCTTTTTAACAAAATGGTGAATCATTAAGTAGCAAGAGCAATTTATATCAAGCGATTAAAATAATTTAACATATTATTTTCTTCGTAATCTCAATTCAAATGCTCATCTACACATTGTAAATGTATTGCCAAGAATCATTCTAAGAAAACAAAAATGGAGTGCAGGAGGATGAGAAACACATACCTTCTAACTTGAAATTGTTCTAACTTGAAATTAGTAAAAATAGTTTTGTATCTTGGATCACAACATTTTTGTTTTTAAATAACTAAAGGTCAAGATTTAATTTAAAATAACTTGGATTTTCTTTTATGTCAGTTTTTACAGACCCAGGTTTGTTTCCCTTCCTGATGAAAAATTAGCCATAACCTGGGAAACAAATTCTATAAGGCCCTTCGGAGCTCTGATTAACCACCTCCCAGCAGTGCTAAGGAGGCCCGAGAAGCCATTACTTCTCCAAGGCAACTTGATAACACAGGTTTCTTAGCAACATGGTAGTCACAGTAACCATTCACCATGGTATCAGAATTAGGTTACCCAACCGGGCAGAGGCCAAAGGAATAATTTAAACTCATTAAATCTTTAGGCCCAAGGTAACAAGTAAAACACAAATTTTTTTAATGCTACTTGTGACTCACCTATGAAATTAAGTTCTTAGGTGACTCTTCAGTGCCAGACTAGATGAGCAGATAGTTTGAAACATAATTCCGAATTCTAAATCTATCCTTAATGCTCTTAATACTTTTTTTTTAGAAATTTGTAGCTGGGTATATGATCTATGCCACAACTAAGATTCTTATTAATAAAGTATTTCCACCAACACGCTTAGCAGTACCATGTATAATTCTGAAAAGAAGATGACTGGATAGAAGCTGAAAGTTATAATCCAAGTATGGAAAAGAAAAACTTTGGAGTGTGTATGAAAGCATTCTTAAATTCCATTTACCAAACAAATGACAAAAAAAAATCACAATGACTGCCAATTCATTAAAAAGTCCGTGAAACAAAAGAATAATAAATTCACTTTTATTTTTTTTGTTTGTTTTGTTTTGTTTTGTGAGGAAGATCAGCCCTGAGCTAACATCCATGCTAATCCTCCTCTTTTTGCTGAGGGAGACCAGCTCTGAGCTAACATCTATTGCCAATCCTCCTCCTTTTTTTCCCCAAAGCCCCAGTAGATAGTTGTATGTCATAGCTGCACATCCCTCTAGTTGCTGTATGTGGGACCCGGCCTCAGCATGGCTGGAGAAGCGGTGCGTCGGTGCGCGCCCGGGATCCGAACCCGGGCTGCCAGTAGCGGAGCACGCGCACTTAACCGCTAAGCCACGGGGCCGGCCCTAAATTCACTTTTAAAGTCAAATTTTTATATATCATTTGCTCACACATTACAGAAAGTTAATAAATATTCTACATACGAAATTTTAAAAATTCAGAATTTACATGAATATCACTTTCCAAAATCTACCACAGACACTGTTTGTGTTGGGAAAAATATATTTGCAATCAAGAGTTACATGCGCTATTTAATTTTATAGTACTTCCAACCTTGGTCACTTCCATTGTACCTAAGATTACTTATAACTCATGAAAACAGAGTATTTTCCACAAAAGCTATGCTTTCATGTTAGGATCTTCTCAGTTTCATTCCACCCATTGAAAGAACATTCCAAAAGAAACTTAAACCTGATTATCAAATGTGGCTACTACCTATAATAGTGTCATGTAATGTCATTCATAATTGTATAGTATCACTCCTGTCCATGTCTTACTTCGCATGACAGCTAAGGTCATTCAAGACAAGAATCACGCACCTACATTTTTGTAGCTCTCAAGACAGCCACTGGAGTATCCGCCACAGCAGACCCTCAATAACCTCACAGCAGGCTGCTGGTTGAGCCAACGCATGAATCAGTACTACTCTACTGTAGCCACTGGAGTATCCGCCACAGCAGACCCTCACTAACCTCACAGCAGGCTGCTGGTTGAGCCAACGCATGAATCAGTACTACTCTACAACAGTATAACTGTTAATACAATTTTTTAAATTTTGCTTGCTCATCCATAATTAACATATTCTCTTTTTGCATTCACACTTCAGTTATCATAAAGATGATGTAATTTTTGAAAAGCCTTATTTGGTCTTCCTTTTGTGGTGACACCTTGAGTTATTACAGTTTCCTTAAAGGGGCACAATTCCAGACATCAAAAACATCTTCTTTTCCAACAAAGAGTGCCAGCACGAGAAGGAAGAAAGACACCAGGCCAAGCAAACCCAGACAAAGTCCAGGCTTCCCAAATCCCAGACAAAGCCCAACAGTGGTGGAAGGTGGCAGAGGTCCCACCAGCCAGCAAACCAAAACGCTATGGAGCATGTGGAGGAGAATTAAAACCAAGCATAAGATTACAGATCAATAATGAATTAGGGGCTATGAGCCAAAATAAAAAGCCATTCAAGGGGCCGGCCCAGTGGCGGTGGCGTAGTGGTTAAGTTCACATGCTCGGCTTCTGGCGGCCAGAGGTCTGCAGATTCAGATCTTGGGCGTGGACCCACGTACCGCTTATCAAGCCATGCTGTGGCAGGTGTCCCACATAAAGTTGAGGAAGATGGGCACAGATGTTAGCCCAGGGCCAATCTTCCTCAGCAAAAAAGAGGAGGATTGGCAACAGGTGTTAGCTCAGGGCTAATCCTGCTCACCAAAAAAAAAAAAAAAAAAAAAAAAAAAAGCCATTCGAAATAATTGGTCTACCAAAAACTGAGTAATATGACACATCCTCTGCATTGCAATACCTTTTAACATACTTGACACTAACAACCCAAATATCAGGAGAAAAATGATAGTGCAAATGAGAAAGAAGCAAGATGACAAAAAAAAAAGGAAGAAAACCGAGAGAAAAGAGACCAGGGACTAACATTTACCACAGGTAACAAAAGACTACAGATTTGGAGAGAGGGGCAGGAGGACAGAAATTTAGGAATGAACAGATAATCACAAGCAGACATTTTAAGACATTCACTTATTTGCAAATTAACTGCATTTTTCTTCATACTGGAACTTTATATAATGAATTTTTTTTTTTTTTTTTGCAAGGAAGATCAGCCCTGAGCTAACATCCATGCTAATCCTCCTCTTTTTGCTGAGGAAGACCAGCTCTGAGCTAACATCTATTGCCAATCTCCTCCTTTCTTTTTTTTTTTTTCCCCAAAGCCCCAGTAGATAGTTGTATGTCATAGTTGCACAGCCTTCTAGTTACTGTATGTGGGACGCGGCCTCAGCATGGCTGGAGAAGCGGTGCGTCGATGCACGCCCGGGATCCGAACCCCAGGCTGCCAGTAGCAGAGCGCGAGCACTTAACCGCTAAGCCATGGGGCCGGCCCCATAATGAATTCTTTAAGATAATTATCTGAGTTTAAGTTTTGAAGACATTGTTCTTTTTAGTCTGAAATAAATTGCATTTGATACAGCCAACCCTGAGGGATAATTATTTATAGTTCCAGACCTCTGCAATTAAGTCCTTGTTACTAAAGTTAAGTATACCAGCAGCTGCAGGCTCTTCATAGCAGAAATCTCCAAAATTAAGATGAGTTCAGAAATCAGCATTCATTCCCTGTTAACTGGAGATCCAAACAGTCAAGATAAAATAGAAGAAAAGTTATCTATAGAATTAATTTTCTCTGAATAAATACATGTTGAGTGTATCAAGCAACAGAAAGGCAAATTACTGAATTGGTATTACTACTTATAAAACCGTTTTCTGTGAATGTGGTTAATATGCATTGGGGTTTTCCAGAGCCTGATCACCAACCTTACCTCCATCTTCCTGTGTAAACTTAAAACTGAGTTTCCTATCTTGTGAAACTAAGAAACAGATGCTGTTAGGAGCAACAGTAGTCTGGCAATTTACATCACATGTACCACCTCTAACCCCATTCCAAGGCCATGGCAGACATCACCAAACTCTGCGCCTCTCCCACTGGGCCCAGAGACTGCTTCTGGATCCTGCACACAGCACTCCAGTCAGCCACAATCGACTGGCTGAGAGTTAACAGGCGAGTTGAAATCTCATTTTCTTTGCTGCAAAATAGAAAAGACACTCCAACTGTCCGCAAAATATACCACTGTGTTGACATCAACAATAGTATATACACCAAATACTGATAGAAGAGTAGTGACTTCGTGAGTTTAACAGTGAGGACAGGACTAAATTAAAAACAATAACTATACACACACACACATACACACACACACACACAGAAAAAACTCAGTGAGACGAGGCTGAAAGGACCCAGGTTCCAGTCATCATCAGATGTGTGCTGGGTGACCTTGGGCAAATTATGTGGCTTCTCTGAGCCTCAGTCTCTTCATCTGGAAAATAAGGAGGGCTGGTGATGCTCCACAGTCTCATTTACTTCTAAAACTATATTATTTTATAAGTAAAATGAGATTATGTCAAGATAATTTCAAGTTCTTCAATATTTTATCATTAAACAAGAGACACAATGGTTATGAAACGACAGTCCAATTTTTGAATATTTAATCATCAATCTCCCCCCAAGATGTTACACTAAATAAACTTATCCATTATGGTTTCGTTAACCTATCCACTTAAGCCTATTAATAATTATTTACAGGGACAAAATTTACAAATTGACTACAGAAAGAAAGAAATTTTATGACAAATGCTGTGTTAAGCAGATGATGCAGTCAGAGTCCTACCATGAACACTAAAAGCATTTCCACCTCACCTTCTGATAACTCTCATAGCTGCTAAGACATCTGCAGCCTTTACTAAGAAGGTCACATTTGAGACCATATAATTTTAAAAGTCAGTAACAGGACATCTCACTATCTGAATTCCAAGGTTATTTCTGACTTGCCACCATTCCCATAGCCTCATGCTCATCACCCTTCATTCTGCTCACCCCAGTCCTGCTCATTTGGGGCCACACACCTTATAAAGCACCTTTATAAAGGATCAAGCACTCAAGAGTAGGCTGGAGTCAAAAGAGTAGTCTAGCTAGGCTCCAGTGGGACAAAGACATGGTTTAGAGTGGCAGGTCTAAAGGCACGTTTCCTGACTTGGCATTCCAATTCCCTCTCTCGCATGCTCTGTGAACTTTTGGTCAAGTTACCTGACTTGACTGAGCTTCAGTTTCCCCATTTGTACAACAGGAATAAAAACAGTATACTGCCATGACACAGTAAGTGTGGGGGATCAGAATTGGCCACCTCAAAATATGTCTCTTTACCTTGATTATTTTCTCTAAAAGAAACTTTGACCTCGTCCCCACCCTAACTGTCTAAAAAAATCTAAGATAGAAGGTCTGTCTCCAGGACAGGCCATCACCATAGATAACACTGGGTATGGATAGACTGGGAGAGTCCTTGCTAAGCCCATTCTTATCACAGCTCTGAAAACCAAGTAAAAGTAGAAGTTGTCCTTTGTAAGAGACATTTACATTTATAAGGGAAATCTCCTTTTGTAAAGGTATCTCCCTCTGCCTATCAGGAAGAAGGGGGGATGACCTTATCTTTAGAAACTCTTTATCAGTGTGGAAGGCAAGGACTTAAATCTGTATATTAACCTCTTGTTTAACTCTGCTTTTCTGGCAATCTCCCATAGCTGACTACCCCCACCCCCAACATCCTCCTTTGTCTTCAGCTGAATATACTATTTAAGATTAGAACCTCCACCATCTTGTCGAGTTACTCAATTTCCCTGGTCTCTCTCATGCATACATGTTATAAAGCTTTGTTTGATTTTCTCCTGTTATTCAGTCTCATGTCAATTTAATTTGTAGCCCAGCCAGAAAGGACTCAGAGTGGGTACAGGATAGTCTTCCTCCCCTACATAAGCAACTAGTAAATGTTGGTTGCTGATGTTTGAAAATAATAAAAGATCACAATTAAACTAGTTCCCTGATATTTCCCCATTCCAAACAACATAAGAAACATGACTGAATGATGGGATTTTAAATAAAGCAAATAGTCAAATTTATTTAAAACACTAGTTTTCTAGGATCATCATTGATTATTGGATTTAAGAAGGCATTACTTTAATACTCCAAAAATGGAACAGACTACCTCACTGCCACTGCGAGCACCTGTTGAGGTGGGAGCACCTTGTCAGAAAATTTGAAATGAAAAGCAGCTGATTCCCAATGAAGGGTGTTGCAGAGGAGACATAGCAGAAGACTACAGGTGGGATAAAATGGCCTCTAACAAAACTTGCCCTAAGTGGAAAATCGTTTTCATCACATCTTGAAAAGTAAGTGTTTAAATGATAATATTTTTGGGGCCGGCCCCGTGGCATAGCGCTTAAACGCACACACTCCACTGCTGGCAGCCCAGGTTCAGATCCCAGGCGCGCACCAACGCACTGCTTGTCAGGCCATGCTGTGGTGGCGTCCCATATAAAGTGAAGGAAGATGAGCACAGATGTTAGCCCAGGGCCAGTCTTCCTCAGCAAAAAGAAGAGGATTGGCATGGATGTTAGCTCCAGGCTGATCTTCCTCACCAAAAAAAAGATAATATTTTAAGTGATTTTTTTTTAATAATTTTTCCCCTCTAAAATGGCACCATGGTAAAAAGCAAATTATGTCTTACAAATAAGAACAATATCCCATTATTATGATTAAAATTTACTAAGTTTAGGCAAGTTCACTGTTCTTTGGAAGCAAATATAAACCTAAGAAAAATACTCATAGTTCCCCAATTATAAAAATCAGTAAATAAAGATTAAATGCTCCCCTTCCCACGATGATGGTTCATTCCTAGGGCCCTTCTTTCACAGTAGGAAAAACACCCTGGCAGTGATAAAACAAGAGTGAGCAAAATAAAATGATGTAATTGAGCACAAAATTGTACAATGCAATCTAAAATGTTGCAAGATAGGCAAGAGACCTGGGGCACAGTGAAGGCAGGAGGTGAGATAAGAGCTTCACATTTTAAGAGGAGGGTGGAGCTCTGGAGGTATGGAATCTGAAACAAAGCCCAGAAGGCAAAACGTGCAGGGTGTGTGCTCAGGATAGTTCACAGGCTTGAAATCTTTTCAACTTAAAAAAATTCCGTCTCACCACTCTAAATATGAAAAAGCAAGGGAAAACTTTCTTGGCCGCAATAGTAACACTTCTTAGTGGCGCTTACAAAACAACATAAAAATAAAAATAGCTTAAAAATAAAAATGAGATTCTAATTTTAACTCAATGTATATTCCTATGGTTGAACACTATTTAATAACCACAAAGAGGATGAACAAACATTTTTAATGTCTTCAGGCTAAAATTCATCAAAGTTGGTTTAAGAGTTGTAAAAATAACTAAAAGATGATGTCTGAAATTTTTACTATTTCAATTATACATTTTCTAGAACTGATCTATGATTCGTGTATTCAAACAACCATTTCTCCAACAGGTACTGAGTGCCCACGTGCCAGGTATTGCTCTGAGGGACATGGAGGTGACAAGACACTCAACATCCCTACTCGCATGAAGCTCACCTTTTTGGCTGGGCTGGTGAGAGTGGTCAAACAGCCGGTAATTAATAAAGTAATTCTGTTACACATTACTACTATATAATGAATAAGCAGAGGTCAAGTAATGTCAAATAGGACTTTTTTAATAAGAGGATTTTAAGGTGCTGTTTTAAAATGTGCAATAGAGATATTTAAAAAGAAGGAAGTTCAAGGGCCGGCCCCATGGCTTAGCGGTTAAGTGCGCGCGCTCTGCTGCTGGCGGCCCGGGTTCGGATCCCGGGCACGCACCAACGCGCTGCTTCTCTGGCCATGCTGAGGCCGTGTCCCACATACAGCAACTGGAAGGATGTGCAGCTATGACATACAACTATCTACTGGGGCTTTGGGGGGAAAAAAATAAATAAATAAAAAGAAGGAAGTTCTACAAACATTTTTAGACAGATAAACATAAACACAGCTGACTCTTTCAACTAAGATATGGAGAAAAGTACTCAACCCCGTATTTCCACTTTTTGCCATATGCTTGCTTGTCTGACACTTCTGGAGAAATAACTGTACATGAAACACTTCTCAGAGCTGAGCCACCATGCAACAAGAAGGCTTGCAACAACCTGGAAGGACTAACCTAGATGGACTAATAAGTATCATAATCACCCACCTTAAACAATATTGGAGACAAAATCTTACAATAGTTCCTTACTTCCAGCTACTACAAAACAATAAAAGTTAAATCATGTTGTCAAAAAAAACTGAAACTCAAGTCACAGAAACTGTGGGCCATTTAATCCACTTTGGTTGTTGATAATGACATTGAAAAGCCAGTGAGGTGGTCATAATGAAAAAACATTATTTATAATATAGCTCACAAAAAGTATGAGAGAGGACAGGGTAGGAAAAAAACGCTGAGATGGAAAAATCTTCAACCTCAACCTCTGCTCACCACATCTATGAAAAGATGGGGAGATGCTAAATGAGGACTCAGAATTTCCATCATTCTCCCATCTACTTCATTTTCTTATGCTGGCGTAGGATTTGCAAAACAGGAATAAAAATGGCATAGTGCCAAGGCACTAAAAACCAGGAATTTGGGGAAATAGCATGTGCATTTCCCCCCTTGGTCAACGTTATGCAGTTTGTCAGGCCTTTTCAAGACTATGGGGGGTCATCAATGAGTCTTTCTGGACAGACATCCATAAATGTCTCCTACTTCTATATCTTTAAATTCCTAACTGAATTAACAAAGTAAACATTTCCATTTTCAAAACTTAATGAATACATAAGCATTTCCATTAAGCATCAACAGGTGCTTATATTATCTTGCTTAATTATTTTTTCTCATCATAAACTTTGGCACATTGTAGAGTACACTCATTCTAGTCCATAATCCCTTTAAGACCAAAAATGCAGTTTTTCATAGCTTTAGAAGTACTTCACCACAATGCTCAAATCCTAAATTTGGAGTTTTTGACAAAATATTATCATAGAGGTGAGGAGAAAAGCATGTAATTTTATTTAGACATCAAAAAAGAAACATATGACAGTATATGAACTCAATTATTTACTTTTTCCAGTTTCCATAAATTAAAACACTATAGTAAACAGAGTATCACAGAAAAAGTTCTATTGTTGGAGGAGAGGAGTGATGAAAGTAATTCTAAGACTGCTTAATTCATGAAAATTCTTTAAGCTTCCCAACTTCTGAAAGCCTTACTTCAGCTTTCACT
This sequence comes from Ceratotherium simum simum, assembly GCF_057802395.1. Taxonomy (NCBI): domain Eukaryota; kingdom Metazoa; phylum Chordata; class Mammalia; order Perissodactyla; family Rhinocerotidae; genus Ceratotherium; species Ceratotherium simum. The sequence continues at coordinate 49,217,740 of NC_141914.1, forward strand.
ACTCTCTTCCTCTTCTAGCCTCTCACTCGAGATGCTTGTAACATCTACAAATCAATTTTGTCAATTATGTTCACTCTCTTTTTTATTGCGTGGTCTTTTTAAATTTAAGTCTCCAAGTAAAATAGAAAGCGTGGTCTCCAAAAGCAGTGATAGCTGAGAATTCAATATATACTTACTGAATTGAATTTTTGAGAGAGAGGCAAAGAAGGTACAAAATCTACATTAAATTAGTGTAGCATAATTGCTTCCTTGTAATTAGAAAACACAGTGAATACATTAGATGAATTATCTTTCTTTGAAAGGAACTAAATTACCAATACAAAGTTCACAGAATCCACTGGCCTGTTTTCTGATAACTGGAGTTAAATTTTCCTGTAACTGTGATAAACATATTCTAAATAAAATGATACAAGGTAACACAGCATTGCAAACAGAAGGGAATTAAGTTTTGTTCATAAATTTTTAAAATCAAAACATTCCCTTTCAAATCTCAGTAAGAAACAGATTGCTGCGAAAGAACTAAATCTAGAAAAAAGAGTAAATACGTTCTGTAGAAGAACTGAATGTCTCTAGCTTTCCCCAAATAAGAACGAAGTAACAAAAGCAGAAATGCTCAGGTTTACAGCAAATATAACTCTTCAGATGTGAGGCCTTACACAGGATTAGATGTCTTTCTTATCTATCCGGATTGCTTGTCTCTAATCAATTTCTAGGCTATCAGGCCAATCAACAGGTATGGTGGGAAAAAGATAAGAGGCCAGAAAATTTTTTAAATCTACCTGGTAGAAAGAAATGGAGAATCCTTTCTCCAACCTTTTATAAATGAAAAGGTTATATGTCATGTGAAAGACGTTATGAACTTGATAGAACCTATTAGAGAAGAACCAAAGCAAGTGGACAAGCGAGCCAAGATGGTCTTCTGTGCTAGATCAATGTTCATGACAATAGTCACTGATGAAAGCACACAACTTCAAAATGGCAAATAACAGTTTTTGTCTACTTTCCTAAAAAAAAAAAATTTATAGACAATTTTTCAGTGCTTGGACAATGGCTTCCAGGATGGCCACAACATTTCTTCTTAATATTTGAATTCTGTGACTATTTTTTCTTTCTTTGCTTCTGAATCTTAAAAAATTCACTTGTGGGAATTATCAAAAGGGATAAAAGAGAAGACCTCTGCAAATTAGCACTTCTTGGTGAAATAGTTTTAAACAGTATTTCCAACAGAAAAGGAAAGCTCCAGAAGAAAACTCCTCACAACCATTATCTGAAAGACTTGTATTGTAACTCAGGAATAACTGGAATGTTGGTATTCCCGACATTTAAACCTTAACCTCCTTCACATTTACCTTCTGACTGGTCACACTCCCCTGTGAGGTACACAAACAATTAGCCTTTCCAGTTTGCAAGATGACAAGCCATTTGTCAATAAAATCACCATCTCAATTAAGATGTGAAACTTTCCATAAAGTCTAATTTATCTTTTTCTTGCCTTTTCTTCATACTGTCCTAGACTGTTAAACAGAACCAATGACTAGAACAGTACCTCATATTTTTCAAGTTTTGCCAGAAAGCATCCTCCTTCCATTACTCTTACCCAGTATTTTCTTCATAGCCACCAACACCTCTGGTGATGTTATATGTTTATTTGTGTCTTTATTGTCTGTTTCCTCCCAACTCTGTTCCACTTGCTGCTGTCTTCTCAGCATGCAGAACCACGCACAGCATGGTCAGTGCTCATTTAACATGAGCTGAACAAAAGAACAACACAAGAGGCAGCAGAGACTAAAAGTCAGGGCTCTGAAGTCAATATAGAGATCTAGGTTCAAATCTCCACTCCATCTTTTAATAGCTAGTTGATTGGAAAAATTACTTCTATTTTCTATACCTCTATTTCTTCATTTGTATTTTAAATAACAGCATCTATCTCATACAGTAATTATGAGGAAAAGAAACAGGTTTTCACATCAAGCCATGTACCTAGCATATAGCAAGAATGAATAAAAGTTAGCTAGTAATATTAACGCAAATCATTATGCCAAAACTTGGGGGGGGGGCATCCCTAGTCTCAATAAAACTGGTTGAAATACTGGAAAGTTACCAGACCTATCAGATGAAAGGACTTCTAGCCTTACATCTCCAAAGTGGAAGGGAGGCTGAGTGAGGAAGAAAGAAAATACATCTCTCCAACAGTTAAGTAATTTTATAAAGTAGTTGAATTTGGTAAAACTTCAAAGGGTTACCTTAGTCAAGAAGAATAGACCAGGCACATAAACTGTTCTCTAAGACTAGAACACCTGGATAAGTGAAAACATGAAATGTCACTAAAGACTGAAAGAAATGTAATGTCATCCAAAGACAAAACATTGATTGCATTTTCTTATAAAGGAAACAGGCAGTAAGACCAGTAAGCAACTTAACCATATTTCCAACAACAACCAAAAGCTGGTTAAAATGACACATTCTGACAAAGTTCTCTCTCTCTAAGAACCATACTGGACACATAATTAAGTAAAGCAAACCATTTTTACGGCACAGAGCAAAAGAGAAATAAAAATTAGAGTCTTTTAATATATTTGTAAAGTAGAGGAGAAATTCTAGATTTTAGTCATGGTAATTGATTTACAGAGATTTACAAAAGCAAGAGGGCAATTTTCATTTCTGACTTTAACAGAAATTATAAATTTACATCTTGCATAACAAATCATGTTTTTAAATAATTCAACTTAAAAGCTATCAGAGAAAAATTCTGACTCACTAATCAGAAAGTCCCACTTCTTAAAAAGCACAAAGAAATACAAGGATGACCTGGATCTGTCCATACAAATTCCAGAGAGCAACCGCCCAGGGGCTTCTTGTTTCTTATATTTAGAACCTTCATGTCACAGAAAGTGAAAGCAATCCAGGATACTCATCTTTTAGCTTGCTGTATCTTGCTTTGACTTGCCAAAAAGACAACACAATCAGCTTTCTGTAATTTCTCTGCTGCTAGTGTGGCAAAAGGGTGAGGGTTTTGGAGCAGAAGGCTTTGTATAACACTCAGAGTTCCTTTTTAACCCTTTTTTAAACAAATAAAATCTTTCATCTCTATTTCTCATTCACATACCTAAAGTTCATTATATGCTGTCACCAAATTAAACAGATTCTACTATAAGAACACTTAAAATTTACTCCAAATATCACTACATTTTTACATCCATTGGCATTGAAAACATAGATGACACTCTCAAAGTAGAGAAACTTGCTCAAGATTTCATGTTAGAATAGATAGGGGATGGGCTACGATCCGCTTGGTGCTGATCAGTGGTTCCCACACAACAGGAAGAGCCCAGGAAGCTCTGAGCCTAAGGAAGTTCTCTTGGTGTCTGGCACACCATATCCACGGCACTGCCCAGACCTCCGGCCAGGCGGCTCTGACTCAGCCTTCAGCCCGGCTCTCCAGCTACTGGTGTGAGACGACCACGGACAGCCACCAGCCTGACTCACACTTCTTCCTGACTCTATCCGTTCTGTGACCACACCAGCTCCTTGAATTGTTCTCCTCCACTGAGCCCAGCCTTCACTCGGTGCTTCCGGTCCAGTTGCCAAAGGATTTCTCCCTCCCTACCTTGCTGATTCTGGTGAGACAAAGGGAAGTCTCTGCCACAAATGCAATAACAACTCAATGCTGAAGTCACGGCTGTTGAGAAGGGAACACACTTAAAACTACCTCTGGTGTGGAATCCCAAGACCCTTTGAAACTCAACAGGCCACTCTGCACTCTCAGGCCAAAGTAACAAAAAAGCAATAATGTACAATCTTCCTTTATTAAGCAGTCCAGGAAAACACGATGAGGCTACCCAAGGAAATGCACTTGATGGGTGACTAGTAGTCTGTCCTCCCCTGAAGGCCTCGATACTGTCCTCTTCCTTAGCCTAGGGACGGAGAGGGGTACCGAGGGGCCATCTTTAAAGAAGATACGCCAACACTCTACTTGACCATAGAAAGAAAATTCTAAGGGCATTATTTTTAAACATCAAATGAATATATCTGCTTAGAATGCCTATGTCATTTCAAATCTTATTTCTAGGGGTTATTCTGGTAGAGATTCAAAATCATATGGAGATTATTAAGAAAACCAGCTTCTCTCAAGTGAGAGGAAAAGTCACCTTCATACACCATGGCTTCCCTCATTATATTTTTCTCCCTAATCTAAAACATAGCCTCCAAATGACAGCAGTTTTTCCTGCTTCTGAAGAGACTGAAACAGGATCTAGAAAATCCCTCCCAACTCTCAGGCACTATGAGTTGGTAATCTGTAAGTAGTACCAGTTTTATAACTGGTTCCAGAAATTCAGACATATTTTATCATCACCCTATAGGTTCCCATTTATACAGGCATCTTCTTTTCTCTTCTCTGTTGCCTGCTCTGCCTGTGTGCCCATTTCTCTTAACGGCACAACTAGATTCCCACACCAGGCTATAAACCTGCTTTGACCTCCCCCATACCCCTCATATCCCATCAGTTGCTAAGATCTGTCTGTTCTGCCCCCATTCCCACAGCAACTAACACAGGGCTTTGTATACAGTAAGCATGCAAATATTTGTTACATGAATGAATAAACCAGATGATTGCAACTTATTCTGAGAAGCTTTATTTACACACACACACACACACACATAAGCATGACCGCTGCCTTCAGGGAACTATGGGTTATATCTGAAGACCACAGCACATACTTAGAGGTGAATCATTCAGGCTCTCCAACTGTAGTAAGCCCAAAGCTCACTTTTCAGGCTTGTTGAAATACAGATTCCAGAGCCTTACTTCCAGAGCGTCCTCCTCAATAGGTCCGCAAGACATCCAGGATTCTATATTTTTACCAAACACCCTGGAGACCCACAGTCCACATTTGAGAAACACTGTCCAGCTGGACAGTTGGGATGGATCTTCCAGATCCTGTTTCAATCTCCTCAGAAGCAGGAAAAATTGCTATCATTTGGAGGCTATGGTTTAGATCGGGGGGGGGGGAAAGTATAATGAGGGAAACTATGATGTATAAAGGTGACCTTTCCTCTCAGACTCAGAGAAGATTTTCTTGATAATCTCTAGTTGATTGTGAATCTCTACAGCAGAAGCATGACTGGGGCCAAGGGACAACACTGCCTGTCCTCACCCAATTCTACGTGCTGCAGAGGAAGACATGCTTGCTGTACCTGCGGCCCCGCTAAGCCTAAGGAACAAGTACAATCAAAATATGCCAATGTGAGGAGAAGAGGAAGAAGAGAAATGTTTCCATGAGTCACTACGTCAGAATGGGCCAGTCAGGGTCACCAGAAAACTATGGTTGACGACTTTGGAATGCAAAACCCAAAAGAGATCATTCAAGTCACTCCCCTCGTCAGACAGATGAGGAAACCAAGGCCCAGGAGATAAAATTTCTTGTCTAAACTCTCATAGTTGTGGAGTCAGGGAGTGTACGTATGATGCTGCCAGGGAGAATGTGGCACAAAACCCAGATATCCCAGTTCATACCACCTCCCCTGTATATATGAAATATGAAATGAATGTTCTAATATAGATGTTTTAACTGCCTCAAAGTAATTTCTGCACCTTACATCCTATATTTAGCTTGATCACAATTGTTATTTTTATGAGACTCCATGGTCCACTGGTCCCCACAGAATAGTGAAATACAGAGTAAACCTTTTTAAAACCATACATTCCAAAGACAAGCCAATTTTCTGGTCAAACACTAATATTTATGGTATCCATATTTAATCAGAAGGCAGAAATATGAAAATCAAAAGTACTAGTGCTTACCCGTTGGGTGTGTGAGGGAGCTGAACTGATGGGTCAATGTGCAAGTCACAGACCCTGAGGCTCTCAGGATGTGGAACGGGCTTCTCACCTACAGGCCACCCTAGGCTCCTTCCAAGTTTCCTTATCTGTGAACTTCTGCTATAACTTGCATTTCTATCCCTTTTACCATCACTCTCTCCAGATATCTTTGGCCCCAAAACATAATAAAATGACAAGAATGTGGGATTGCAGGGATGTCCTGGCTCTCTCGGTCTCCACACATCAAGTTTTTGTTGCCTTTTTTCCCTCCCATTTTCCCCTATTGTTCCTACAGCTGCAGCCCTGACTCCCTGCAAAACTCCCTTAACTCTTAGCAGTCTGTGTCTTTCCATCTCTCAAGAAAATGCACGTGAGTAGTGATTTGAAAAGCCTTATGAAAAGTTCACGGGTAGTTTTAAGTAAAATTTGTGATCTCCTCTCCCACCTGGCTTTAGAAAGTCAATATACAAAGCTTTCAGGTGACAAAGCAGCGAGCTTCCTACGAATGCCTCCTAGGCCTTAAATTCACACCGCAGTGTATTAGGCCTAATAGGTCTGCTGGGCTTCCAGTCTGTGTGGCTTCCATGGGTCTGCAGCCTGGCTACACAAGCCCATTGCTGCAGTGAAGCATTAGCCTCTGCCTGCCTCCCCTCACCCAACCCCATCCCCTACCAGCTGTGACCATCTGAACTCGGCAATCCAGAATGGCCAGAGGCTGAGAGCTTGGGCTTCAGATTCCGGCAAATTAGAGTTCAAGTTCAGCTCCTTCGTGATGAGTTGTGCGGTCCTAGGCAAGTTACCTAGCCTTTCTGACCCTCAATTTGCCCCTGTGCAAAAAACAGGGGTGATACCTTCCTCAGGGCTGTTGAGAGAATCATATGATATGAGTAAATGAAGTACAGCACATAATAAACTTTCAAGATGCGAATCTTTCATCCCTATTTCCAAGACTGAAGAGAGGTTTGGGAACCCTTCTCTCAGTAACATTGTGGTCAGCTCTGACTGAGCTATCACATTCACACTTTACTGCTATCCGAAAACAAAGTTTCACAAGTGGCAACTTCAAACTTCAAAAAGCTGCAACTTCTAGTTTAAGTAGCTCTAATATAAAGTGCAGAAGAAATGCCCAAGGAGTCTGTTAAAATGCAGATCCTCAGATTCTTGTCCTTAGAGATTCTCATTCAGTAGACCTAGGGTAGGCCCAGGAATCTGAATATTTAATAGGCACTGCAGGTCATTCAGAAAAGTAACATCAGCCTCACTTTAATAAATACCGAATTAGTTTCAGATGAACTCATGGTGCCTATAGCACTTTCCAACTGTAAAGCACTCTCACGTGATCTCATTTGACCATCATCATCCTGGGGAAGAACCCCAAAGGGATGCTCCCAAATCATCTCCAATCTCTAGCCCCTCCCTCCTATCCTCCCCATGAAATCTGCAGTTAAAGCAGGAACGAAGTTTTCTAACCCAAATCAGAGATTATTTTTATTTGGCTCTTATTTAAAGGCAACTAGCAAAAACATCTCATGAATACAAAGAATGAGTTGAGACAGTCCATGGAAGGTTACGGCTCTTAAAGCATGAACACTTTAAATGGAAATCTCACTGAAAACTACCATGTTCTTGAAATTCTTGTGTCTACTTCTTAGTTTTTCAGTTTTGTTATTACTATACCCCTTTCTCTGATAGTACCCCTTCCTTAAAATTTGCTGATTTTAATCTCACTTGGTCTGAGAAACTAAAAGCTTCAGTGGAACCACAAATAAACTAAACAACACGAGGGGCTAGTGAGTGAATGAAGGGCTCTGTGTGAATCCCTCGTGCTTTAGTGTTGATTTATCTGAAATCTGACTGGCTAATCAAAGGCCTTTTCAACCAATTGCCTGGCATGGGATTGGTTTGGGAATTGAACACAGGACTGTGTTCCTTAACCAATGTTTCAGCCAAGTAGGGCCTGAATACCTATTTTCAGTTCTCACTTCAAGGGGGAAAATTTACATTCTATGTAGACATTTCATATTCAAAAAAGGAATAAAAACAGGTTTATAAAAATTGTACAGATAAAACTATTTGGTACAGAAGAGTTCTCATTTCCATCCTGTCAGTGCAGATAAGGAATATTAGGGCAGAATTTTTACATCTCTACTAAGTCTGGCCCCCTCCCCAGGAGAAACAATGTCCTCTTGGGAGAGCCCTAACACTTTACCCACATTCTACAAGTTTCTCACATATCATGGTAATCATGTGTTTATGTATCGGCTTTAGATTTATGGTTTTCTATGGTGTAGATTCCTCTCCTAGATTTATTTAAACCTCTTTAAAGGCAGAGTCTAGGTCAGACTCATTTTATATCTTCCAGAGTATTCAAAATATAAAAAGAACTCAATTAGATACTTGCTAACTGAAGAACCATTCAAGGTTGCTGTTACTGCTGTAGCTGCAACTCCATCCCAAAGCTGAACTTTCCTCAGATACACATACTCTAAACGGTCTCTTTCTAATTATTTGCCTTTCAGCAATGGGAAGGAGAAATGTCCAGGTTGGGAACAAAAAAGAAAATGAAGGGTGAAAAGACTATTCAAGCATTTAGCTATAGTACCTCCCTCATAGGACTGTAAAATCCTGAAGAAACCATTTAAAAGAACAGCTCGGAAACGTTTCAGGGAAAACCCTTTCTCTACTCAGTCTTCATCCTTCATTCAACAGAGGCCCAAAGATGACAGGAAGAGAAGCAAGAGCAGTAGACACCATCTGCACAGTTTCTCCCTGACAGTTAACCAGCTTCTCTATCGCTAATCTGAGATAACTGAGAAACAAAAGCAGCATGAGACAAGACCCTTGGACTGTCAGGTGAATCGAGGGAACAGAGCACAGAAAGCAAAGCAGGGGCTGATAAGGAAACAAAAAGGAAAATGAGGAGAGCAGCTGGGAATCCCTCCGAGACAGCATGGCGGAGAGGAAACTGGGCCATGGGACCGGATGGACAACAAATGGGGGGGCGGGCAGAGGAAAGGTCTCTAAAGCCCATAGAGAATCAGCAATTTGGCCCAAGTCTGTATGAATAATTGGGAATTAACTGTATACGCAAAAGACTTCACCTCAGTTACCACAGCAGCTAGATAAACACCATATTAAATCCAGTGAGAGGCTGCTCGCCCATAGCCCAACCGAGACCGTTTGTCTTCATTCTCCTCCACGATTTCACAGAAATTTTACCACCGTGCCGTTGCAGTCACCCTCTCAGTCTGTGTAAGGCTCCTGTTTGTTTTGAAGAAGCTTATTCCACTTCTCAAGACCGAGGTTTGAGTAGAACTACATTAATCCAGATGCTCTTTCTAAAAATCTTTCAAATCCACCGATTCAAAACATTAACATAAAGATACTCAGGGACCAGCTGCTGCAATTAGCAAACTGTTCATATTTTCCCTCTGTTGGCTTAAAAGTACAAGAAGGAATTTTAAGCAAGACGAGACTGCCATTCAGATTTGGGAGTTTTAAATAGACGATTTTCAGGCTAAAAATAATAATCTGTATGTTAGATTTCATGTTGTATCAACAGGCTTCAATTCACACGACTAAACTAGACGGAGATCTCACCATGCAGAAAACAAGCAGGCAGAAGCCGAACTACTTCTGGAATAAGGTTCAGTATTTGGAAACTATTGATCTTTCTTAGACTTTGCCCACTAGAGAATAAGAGCAGTCTTCTCCAAATGTTCAAACGCTTTCGGTCATAACAAGTTGAATGATGAATTCGCCCTTTGGTCGGGGAAAATGGGAGTCATTCTGCACCTAGAGGTGTGAAGGTGGCACAGTTTTCACAGCCCCCACCAAGAGCAGCCGAAATTCCCCCGTCTGAGGAGGTGCCCACAGTGTGCAGAAGCATTCCCCCAAAGAGCATCTTTTACTGCACTCATGAATGGATTCTCAGTTCGCTGATGGACTCCAAGTTTTCCCTGTAAATAACACATTCCTGAGACATGCTATATCAACACTGAATGAGTCTCACTGGCAGCTCCTACTATTCCCATTTCAGCACTCCTGCCACAGCAGTAGCCTTCTCTTCCTAGGACAGCGTGAGGTTTCAAACATCTTCAACAAGATTCACACAGTAGCTCAAAAATTACACGTCACGTCTTCTCCTAGAATCAGTGAGTTCAAAGAACCCTTCACAATTGTTTCTCTCTCATCTCTTAATAGAGATATCTCTATTAAGGTGTTTGGTACCCCTTGGGCTTTATTTTAAAACAGTTATAGTCAAGTTTAGGACCCTTGTGATAAGAGAATCTATGATATAAAACTTGGGACCACCAGCAGGGAAATGTTCAAAAAGAACAGATAATCTTATGATAAGCAGAATTCTACAAATTCTCTTGTCATTTACCCCTGAGCAAAAGTCGCATAATATTCCTCCTTCATTTTACTATATTTCTAATACTATACACTAATTTCAGTTTCTTTATCTCAGACTTATGAAAAGGAGAAAGAAAAATTCCCTTAAGAAACTCCTCAGGAAAACTTAATAATTTAACTTTAAAAGTTTTCTATAAATGATTTTACTGGGATTCTCTCACAACAAACTAAAGAACCATTTCAATGCCCACATTATATGGATGAGAGGCATTGAGATGTAAGATTAAATACAGCTGTAATAAAACTGACATCACTCAGAACAGAATAAACCCTTAGTAATCCACCCTGGGCTTTCCTTTCATCCCTCATTGAAGAATTTTAAGAAACGAAAGAAAGGAAAAGAAACAGGTTCCTTATATTCAAATTGTGACCATTTTCAAAACCATGACTTGATAGAACAAATGGAAAACAGAAGACATGGGTGATATAAATGCATATGAAAATAGATGTTGAAACATCAAACCAATATGTCTAAACCTGTATTTATATTAAGATATTCGACATGGAAGATTTAAAAGAATCTGGGAATTCCCCAGGTAAGTTCTTAGAAATGTATTTTTGCTGTGTTCTCATAGAGAGATCTCTCTTCAATATCAGTTCTACTTCATTTCTTCCCTAGAACCAAAGAGGAATGCTCCTTCCCGCCAGAAACATATTACTTTGGAACAAAAAAATGATAGAATCTTTGAATTTTTCCCTCAGATTTGTAATTTTAGACATGCCTTACTTTGTCACACAAAGAAATCCAGAAATTGAAATCTAGGTAATTCTAGATATTCCTACTGCTAATCTTAGATATTCCTTACATGGTCACTATTTTTGAAAAAATCCAGAAATTCAGATCTAGGTAATTTTGGGTCACAGGTTAAATACACTCAAAACAAGTACAGAAATTCCCATAGGCAACAAAAAGAAAATGTCCATTTCTAGAGATGCTTTAGAAAACATATATCAAATTGTAAATTCATTAAACTACCATTTACCTACTGACAGCACTAAAAACTGCTAAATGATTTAGCCCATTGGGTGCCTGAATCCTGATAGTAGGGCATATGTTCGCAAGCACACAGTGTTTTCTTTTTATAAGAGGCAGAGAAGGAATGGAATGACTGGCCAGACAGCAATGGCTCTCTTAAAATAATAAACCTTAAAATGTTTCTAGTCAACCACAACATACCTATTTTGCTACAAACATATCTACTTTCACCACAGGTCCACCTCTCAAACGCTGGCTTCCATTTATGTCCCTGAACAACAGTGCTAAAACACAGGGCAGACACAGGGTAACACCACTGTACACACCTGGTATTTATAGGGGGAAACCCCACTATTGGATTTTTTATTTCAAAGTACTTTCATTAGTAATGTATACAGCTGTTTTCTGTTGGCTAATAATCAGAACTGGAACACACATGACTCCGGGCACAACTATGCCAAGCTGTTTGTGCTCAGCTGAGAAAAGCTGGAATTCTGAGTGTCAGGGGAGATGCCCCTGTACTTTCCCCCTCAAAAAAAAATACAAAAAGGGAAGAAAAAGGTTAACACAGCTGTTTTCCTCTCAGTAACACCAAAAGAATGCAATTCCTCCCTCTAAACCTCCCCCAAGCCCATGTCCACCAGTATTACGTTCTCTGTTCATATTAATACACAAAGAGAGTTTTAAAAAGATATCCCATTCTTTAACAAAAAGAATAGAGGGGGAAAATGCTGGGCATCCTAGTTTCAGGTAGTAATATGTGCCACATCTACAACACAGAAAATGCAGAAATCAAGCAGAATTTTCTATTAAATAACAAGTGTGAGTACTAGATCATACCCACATAAAATGGCAGTTAATTTCAGAGATGAACATGTGCTTTTGAAGCATGTTCTAAGCCTGTCTTAATAAAATCATATGAAATGTTTATGTACCTGTCTGGCGTGTCACTCTGGTTTCTAAATAGAGGAGCAACTTCATTCTGAAATAATGGACACAGGAGCCACAGCTCTGCCTTTCTGTAGACTTCCCCTCTCAGCTCGCCTGACCACCTTTGTGGGGCCAACAGACCCAGCACAGAGGGCCTTTGTGTGTAGGTCTCAGCCACATATCTTCATACAGCCACTGGCAAAGGCCTCCAAGGAGTCCCTTTCTTTTTTAACTAAACACAAAGGTTTTATCTTACAGTAAACAGAGAAGACTTTTAACATTAAAGCAATCCTAAGGCAGGGATGCCATAAAAGTGGCTCAGAGATTTGCATAATGAAATTCTACTGTCTTGGTTTGAACTCAAAACTAGCTATTTAAAAAAAAAAAAAAAGAGGTCAATAACGGGAAGGGCACGTTTCATCGCTTGAAAGTTGCATTTACAAAATGTGTTTCATCTGAGCTCTTCTGCTGGTTTATCTAGGAAGCTCAGAGTAGACCAAGTGAAAGGAATAGGAATTATATACAGCCCTGTTTCTGAATAACATTCGAACAGTCTCCATCCACTTGTATCCTCCTTCACAGTCTCCTGGCTACCTGGCTCCAGGAGCAAGTAGGAGGGGAACAAGTCATTACATCCCTCCTTCCTCTCTCCCCGTCAGCTCTAGGAGTCATAATGGAGTGGAGACTGGGGGCAACAACAGGCAGGTAAGAAATGATTCATTTGTAAGCAATGAATCATAACCTTCCTCACCTCCCCAACTCCAACCATTCTCACAGCCAAGGTGAAGTTCTGGTATCTGCCCTGACCCACCAAAGGCCTCTACTCTATGTGGCACCTGTGGTTTGTTCATTCGGGGCGGGGCGGGGGCTGACCATTATATCATTTGTCCACAATCCTGAATACTCTACACTCAACTAAAGAGTGACAGAGAAGGTACTGCCAACTCCTCAGAAGGAAAATGCTGCAGGAATCTACAGAATTAGGAAATAATTTTCCCCTCTAGATTTGCATTTCTAGTTTTAATAAAAGTCAGTAGGGGGGCCGGCCCAGTGGCGGAAGCGGTTAAGTGTGCGCGCTCTGCTGCGGTGGCCCAGGGTTCGCTGGTTTGGATCCCGGGCCTGCACCGACACACTGCTTGTCGAGCCATGCTGTGGCAGCGTCCCATGTAAAGCAGAGGAAGATGGGCACGGATGTTAGCTCAGGGCCAGTCTTCCTCAGAAAAAAGAGCAGGAGCGGCATCAGATGTAAGCCCAGGGCTGATCTTCCTCAACAACAACAAAAAAATGTCAGTAGGGGGAAGGAGGAAAAGAACTTGGCTAATATTTTTAAATATATCAATTAAATAACAAAGATAACAAAATTGAAACAAAAAACTTAGAACACTACTCGAAGGAAGGTAAATGGCAAACCTTGCTATGTGGCCAGTTCTGTGTAACACAGCAGGGGCAGCATAGAAACTGATTTCGGTGATGTGTGGAAGTCAGAGTGGCTTTTAGGTTTCCTTTTTTTTTTTTTTGTGAGGAGGACCAGCCCTGAGCTAACATCCAATGCCAATCCTCCTCTTTTTTGCTGAGGAAGACTGGCCCTGGGCTAACATCCGTGCCCATCTTCCTCTACTTTATATGGGATGCCGCCACAGCATGGCCTAACAAGCGGTGCGTCGGTGCGCACCCGGGATCCGAACCGGCGAACCCCGGGCCGCCGCAGCGGAACGTGCGCACTCAACCGCCTGCGCCACCGGGCTTGGCCCCTAGGTTTCCTTCATTTTTAAAAATTGTATTTTTAAGTTTAATTAGGCAATGAATTTCCTTCTTTGTGGTAAGCATAAAATGTGAAGCTACTACGTGAGAATTTTCACAAAGTGCTATTTACACGAGAATAGTAAACAGTGAGCTTTCAGAATGGGGAACAAGATAACTGGTCCAGAAGTGAATGGACCAAAGCAACCCACCTGGCACACGCACTGCTTTCCTCATTCAGGGTTACATGGCATGCTTCCTAACGAGAACAAGTTAAATTCAGCCTGCTCCTTTCAAAAAGTGGGTATCATCAAGTCAGGCCCTGCAGAAGGCTTTTCTGGCTGCATGGCCCTATTCATAAAATGGTTTTTAATGATTTGATATTGGCTAAGTAGCCAGAAAATGTACTACTCATCTCCACTGTTCTTCAGTGTTGTTTTCCAACAACGTCACCCAATCCCTGCAGTCAACAAAACTGTCCTGCTTAAAAACATCCCTTTAGGAAGCGTTTAACCCCTGCAGCTGTTTTAATGTTTAGCAACTACTTTGGCAGCACACACAAGAACCAAGCCCCACCCCTCTACCCCCAAAATGCACCAACTGGCTTGGTTCTACAGGCAGGCCTTACTCTCAGCATGTGCATCCAGCAGAAAGCTGCACAACATTCCCAAGCCCTGCTCAGGCAACCCCTTCAGTTGCTCCTCTAAAAGGCTTTGGTGCACCTCTGGCAGCATCGATGCAGCCTGTGTCCTACAAATGTTCAAGGCACCTTGGGAGGGAAATGACTATGAGCGCTGACATGGGCTTGCTGGTGATGAACCTCAAACAATAGTGATGCATTTTGGGGTGTCACTCAAGAAAACATGACTGTCTGGCATAAGCAAAACTTATACATCAAGATATGAGGTGGGGGGAACCTTGAGCAATCTAGTGTAGCTGTTTGACTGCAAGGCCCATGTCTAAGTATCCACAAGTGGGCCGCCCAAATTATAAAATGCCGAATTATTAGTTACACACAAACATACACACATATACCACCACCACCAGGTGATTAAAAATGAGTGAAGGCACCAAATTTTTGTCTCAAAAGAAAACCTGACACCCTGAGCTCTAAAAATATATGAAATTATTCTACAACTGCTTATATGCAATAACATTTACACATAAAAAAACTATAAATCATTATTATAAAAGGCTTTTTGCTAAGAGCAAGATGTTGGGTAATCATTGTTTTATAAAGCTGTATCTTTTTAAAGAAAAATTTTCTAAAAATAACCTGTAATATCAGTAAATAAATCACTACAGTGTTAACATACACATTAATAGTTCTGTTTGCTTCTATGCTAAGGCGTGCCTCTGTATCTCAACTTTCTTTCTCACTGTTGTCTATCTCCTATTTCTTTCCCTCACTGTGACTAAATATTATAAAGATAACTAAACAAGCCACACAAAAGATGGCAGCATCAATCTCCTCCTCATTTCCAGGGACCCCACTGAGTGTGTGGTTGTAAATATTTAACAACAAATGGTTCTCCAGGAATAAAAGGAGGTGCGTCCCGGATTGTAGTGTTTGCCAATTTCCTTGGTATAAATATTCCCACCATGGCCACTATCAACCCACCAACATGACATCACTGAATGTGACCTGGGAAAGACATGTGCAATACAGCCTTTCCACCATAGAGACACAACAGACTCAGAAAACCTCAAGAGCTTAGATAATAGCAATGTGTAGTGAAATACCCAGGAAGTAAGGAGTTTTAAGTACTATCTTTGTTGTTAAATATAATTTAAATTGTAAGCTTGTAAGTTTTAGTGTTTAATAATGACTGTGTTTAACAACCAGCTCACAAAACGTCTGAAAATCTGACAATCAGCTCTTGCGAGATGGCACAAGCCATCTTTAGCACTCCACTGACGTGGTCTGCTCAGCTCCATTGCATCATTCTGGGCAAAGGTGCAGTGGAACGGAAGGGAAATATCATCGCCTTCCCTGGTTCCCACAACTTCAAAATGGCAGAAATGAGAGTAAAAGAAAAGAGAGCTAATCTGGCAGAGTCCTTCTGTAAGATTAGTGGCAGAGAGGAGGGGCAGACTACTGTGTGTACTACTGGGCTCATAGGAGCAAATCTCACAAGGATATGGCAATATGTATAATAATGACCAGTTACCAGTTATACTTTTTTCTAGTTATTTTCACTGGCTATAACCGTTTAAAAATATAACAATCTGAAAAAATATATAACAATTTGAAAAAGCAGGGTAAATAGTGCATTACATAAGTTTTATTAGTAAACATGCTATGAGCAGCCAATGGATACAGTCATTAAGCATGTTCTACGTAGAGAAAAGACCTATACCACAGCATTAAAACAGGTGCTAGGCCAAAATCCTGTCTAAGCTGGGAAATTTAAGATAAGCAGGCCACTGGAATATGATCCCTTTTTCAGACAGATGTAACTCAAAATGATCTCTCAGAAAAAACTTAAAAGAACTACAGTGAAAAGAGCTCATAGGCTGTGGAATAACTGAAAACTACACGCAATCCCAGTTGCTTTCACCGACTAGTATGATCTCAGGCAAAAGAAAGCCAATGGGTATTTAGCCATCACTAGGCCAGGCACCATCCTACATAACGAAAACGACCAGGAACAAGACAGACACAATTGCAGCTTTCATAGAGTGTATATTCTAGGGTGCAAATAATGTAACATTTGAGAGCCTTGGTTTCCTGATCTATAAAATGGGCCAATCACTATTTCAACCTTGCAGGGCTATTAGGATTAAATGAGACAATGCAAATGGCACAAAGGATGCTCTTCTCCTTTCGGTCACTATCTAAACATGTTCCTTTTGTAGAAAAGTAAATGACACCAACATTTTTAATCTTTTTAAAATTATCTTCTCTGTGAAAGATCTGAAGAGGAACAGAGATGAATGGACCTCCAAAATTCTAAACCGTCTGAATGGGTATATAAAGAAATGACTTTTGGGACTACCAACAGTTCTTACAGCTTCTGATTCTTTAGCCATCACCTTAGACAGTCATAATTATTCTTAAAAGGAAAAATGAACATAGTATATGGATCTAGATTCCCGAGTGTCTGGAACAAGCAGACCATGACAAGAGCACATGCATTCTTAAAGTGAATTACTTCTCAGTGTAACCTTAACAACCATTTCAATGGGGAGAGATCAAACAACTCAACATACCTTGTATGCTCTCAAACAACTGAAAAAGAGCTAATAATCATTCACTCATTCATTCATTCCATGAAGTCATTCAACAAAAATTTAGAGGGCCTACTCTGTGACAAGTATTGATTGAGGCATCAGAAACACAGCAGTGACAAAAATAGTCCAATATATATTGAAAAAAGTCAAAGATTCACAAACTCAGGTATATGATTACAGTCTTCCTAATTCAGAATGAAATGGGTAGCTTTGAAATGCTGACTTTTCCCCCCAAGGTCAATGCAAACACATACTCTGATCTAGATTAATAAATCCAGGGTGTAAAATCTGAAATAAACTTCATATAGATGCTTACTCTAAAATTTTAGTCCCTTGATTCCAATTTAATCTCTTTGGTTTCAACTTCAACAGTTTGAAATGTGCCTAGCATCCCTACCCTGGCAAGGTACAATATATCTTAAATAAATTGTTTGTTGAAATGAATTAAATACAGTTTCCTAAAGTGTCAATATATTTATTAATATAAATCAGAGCACTTTAGGCCCTTTGTGTATAAAGAGAAGACTTTTTCAGGTACTGATAGTTTCAAACTCCCAGAATACTCAGTCATTCACCGAGGAAACAGAAACATTCTCCAAAGAATAAAAACAAGCACTTTTGAAAACAACAGAATGAAACAATCTCTCATAACCAGGTTATTTTCTAGCACAAATATATGTATGTTGGAATATTCCTGGATTTCTTAACCTAATGTGATTCATGAAGATTATAGCAAAATTCAAGATGGTAAATATCCACATCATGTAAGTAAATAATTTCTGGCAGTTTCTCTCTTTTGTACCCACCATCACCACTTGTAAACACTGTTCTATAATGTGGACATTTTTATGGCACAATTTATAAAAGGGGATTTTACTTATAGAAAACAGAATAAAACTTTATATGACTTTAGAACTGGAATTTCATGTACTGAACAACAAATACCCATTCCACTCTGAATGGCACAGCATGAAAATTCAATCTAGAGTAAGTTTATAAAATATTGCAGTTGTATACGTGGGGAAACAAACTGTAATTTGGTCTAAAACATATTCAATTATAAAAACAAAAAATGTAAAGCAATTCAACAGTTCTATTTGGATTTCCAGGATTAATAAGAGAACCTGTTTACTTCACTTTATCTTGAAACCACCCCTTCTCCTCCCAAAGTTCATAAATTCATTTTTTTTTTATTTAATACAAAAAAAATTCTGCTTTCAGCCCATTTCCTCACATTTGAAGTAACAGTCTTACTTCTTCTCATTAAATTAGGCAAGATTTCCTTTTAGGTTACTGTTAAGTTTTCAAAATATTAGTTTTCTCCTTTAAAAATAATAATTTTTTTCCTCTAGAACAAAACAAAACTCCAACAGATCAAAATGCCGTGTCTTTCAGCATATGCACACAAACGCATGTACACACACTGACACATTCTCAAGCAAACACAAGAAAGGTATTACTTCCTAATGTCTAGAATCTTATAAAAGAGATGTGAATTCCTCTGAAGTATAAGTACTCGATTCACCATAAACAAATGACAATTTATATAAATTGGACTTAGAATCAATATTGGCAAACCACAGACTTATTGCTTCTAGTTGCTTGTGTGTTAGGTAAAAGGTATCGAGTTGGTGACCTAAATAACGAATTCTATACATTTTTAACTTTATTACACAAAACTTTACATGGCAAGAGAAAAATCATTGGATTGAAAAAAAAATCTGATGACATTCATCCAAGTGATCTAGTTCTCAGTTATAATAATCTAAGGAATATACCATATCTCAATGATTTTTCAATAGCACAGATACGATTTTCACGTAACCCAGTGCCCACTTTTCTTCGAAGAAATAAAAAACGTAACTGCACATGTAAATGGGTGAAATTTTAAAAGTCACAAGACACTTAGAGAAATGCAAATTAAAACGATGATAAGATACTATTACAGAACTGCCCACCAGACTGGCAAAATGTTTAAAGTCTGAAAATATTAAAGGTTGGTAAAGTTGTAGGCAAAAGCACTACAACATTTTGAAAAAGAGTTTGGCGTTATTTAGTAAAGCTCTAATTCTATTTTGGCAACAGGTGTTAGCTCAGGGCCAACCTTCCTTACCAAAAATGAAATGAAGTACTGATACATGCTACAAAACGGATGAACCTTAAAAACTATGCTAAGTAAAAAAAGCCAATCACAAAAGACCACATACTATATGATTCCATTTATATGAAATGTCCAGAATAAGCAAACCTATAAAGAGAGAAAGTAGATTAGTGGCTGGCTAGGGCTGGGAATGTGGGAGAGTTGGAGGTGACTGCTATTGGATACAGGGTTTTTTTAACTGATGAAAATGTTTCAAAATTGATTGTAGTGATAGTTACACAACTGTGAACATACTGAACCATTGAACTGTACACTTTAAATAGCTGAACTGTAGAGTATATTAATTATACCTCAATAAATGTGTTGTTATAAAAAATTGCATTACAGGTGATCCCTGCCATAAATAATATACAACAGTCCTTAGAAACTGTCAGTCTTCAGTAAACACATGCACGTGTCAAATGAACTTCTACATTCAGCCCCAAGTCTGGGAGAAATCTGACTAGTCATAAACCTAAATGCTGCACAAAATGGCTTTGCTTCCAATTCTTGGTACAGAAATCAATAGGTTTTGATTTTACCCATCAGAGGATGGGCAAGAAGCCATGACAGCCTGCAGAATGCGCTAAGTCTTATATGCATGCAAAGCAGTTTCTTCTAGAAGTGACCCATAACCTCTTTTCTGAAGTGATTTTCCAGGATTCTCCACGAGAGGAAAATCTGAACCTCACTAAATTCATTAACCAGAAGGCTTCCCTGGGCTTTCTTGACTTCATATGTAGAGACTTTCTTTTTCCAAACCACACTGGAAAATAACAGGATTGGAAAAGCGATCAGTTAGTTCACATTCCACCCCACCAATATCCCACAGCCTGCTCAAATGCAGCCATGAAAGTAAAACACCTCCAATCTCCTGAGATCCCATTTCTAACGAGAGTTCCACCTAACAGTTAAAAATGAACACAACTAAAAAATTATAGAAATATTGCGCCAAAAATAATTATTAACAAAAACAAGAATGAGACTTATTTTAAGACCTTTCTAAAAGTGAAAGTCAAACTCACTCCTGGCTCCCTCTTATTTTGGTGACCTTATTTTCTTTGTATCATTTTTTTTACTTCTTTTAAATTTATTTTATATCAACATACAGTACACATATCTGTAAGTTGCCAACAATCCTTGCAACAGTAAGTTGGGGTATAAAACCAAATCCAAAACTGAAAATAGGGATTCCTTCCATTGTTCTGGATTTATCATAGTTACAGCCAATAGAAATGTTCAGTAATAATTTACTATTATGCGGCTTATTTTAAAAACCTAATTAGGGCCGGCCCGTGGCTTAGCGGTTAAGTGCGCGCACTCCGCTGCTGGCGGCCTGGGTTCGGATCCCGGGCGCACACCGACGCACTGCTTCTCCGGCCATGCTGAGGCCACGTCCCACGTACAGCAACTAGAAGGATGTGCAGATATGACATACAACTATCTACTGGGGCTTTGGGGGAAAAAATAAATAAAATTTAAAAAATAAATAAAAATAAAAACCTAATTAAAAAATCAAAAGCCAGCATTATAAAAGTTTAATTCTCATTATAGACAATGAGCATACTTTAAAATATAGTTATATAAATTTTTCTATTAATCTTGCTCCACTATTGCATCATGCCTCCCTGGCCCATCAAACTGACATTTCTGATTTACAGGTGGCCTCTTCATTTCTCTGTTCCATGACAACTCTGAAAGGACCAGGCCGATATTATTTAGAAGGCAATTTTCAATGTCCTTAATTTTTAGCAGCTCTTCCATAAGATTTAATCTGACTTCTTAGAGTTGGGGACTAAACCCTAGAAGACACTAAATAAACCACAGCAAGGATGAGACTAAGAAGCAAGCTGGTGACCATCAAGAAGAACAAAACCAGAGAAGAAACCTGAGGAAACGCAGTCAGCCCTGGAGCATCTCCTCCCCAGCAGGTGGAAGCCAAATCCACAACAGGCAAGGCCAGGGGAGCACGGCCAAACTTCAGTCCAACTCCAGGCACAGGTCTGCGAACAGACGGTCCCATTCAAGGGAGCTGGACGGGGACACAGTTTTGTGTAGTGTGTAGAAGTGATGCCCATTGTTGTCCGTGGCTTCAGGACCATGTCAGATGAAAAAGAGCAGCTTACAGTGAGGCAGAAGGCTGACTGACTCCACACACAAGGCAAACTCCAGTCAACAGCTGCCCACCTCTCTCACTCCTTCTCCCACCCCCCACACCATACACACACTGTGGCAGAGACCCAGGACACAAAAGAGACCAAGCCAGGAGAAGACCCAGATACGCAGGCTGAACCCCAGTGTGCATTCTGCATGTGGGGGAACATGGATCCAAGAGGGTGCTCATCTCCAGGCAAAGGTGACCAATGAGGTTGTCCTCTAAGCCTCTGGCCCTTAGGCTTAGAGTCATAGAAAACTATTCCAAATCTCAAAGTTTATGAGGCTGTGGCTCTTGAACAGTTTCCACACTAGGTTCCCACACCAACAGTCAGGCTATGACAAGAGAGATGGAATGGTGCTGGGATACAGCAGGGACTAACAGGCCATCCACAACTTTTAGTCAATATCAGTTAAATCTGATGTGTGAGAAATGGAACCACAGAGATAAAGACATACATGTGCAGGCCACAGAACTAGTATTCTATTCACCTTTTATCTATATCACATCCTTACAAGAAAACATTTCAGCTGGGCCCAAATGATCTGCTTCCCTATGTAATGGCGATGAAGTCAATGTGCTGACTTCACAGCACACACACATCTGCCCTGGATCAAGATGCTCTCTCCACATGGACAGGCTGTCTGCCATTCTGCAGATGGACCAGCTCATTTACAAAAGGACCCTGTTTCCTACATGTATAATGTGAAGGTTAAACTAATTGACCTCTACCTCCTCCCCAAAATGTTGTAATACGTGTGCTCTCTGAAGATGACAGGACATAAAAGGCTTCAGTGCAGATGAGGTGCCTTAAAATACACAAATGAGCGGTGAACTTTTTTAAATGGATCTGGACCCTAACTATTTTTTGTTGTTTAACTTTCTGCTCATGTGGTTCCTTTCTTGACTGTCAACAGCTGTTTTTTCAAGCCAAACAGACCCAAAGATCTAGACTTGATGATCACACTAGACTTAAAGTCCCAGGGGACCTGAGTGACAGCTGTACAAAACTTTAGACTTACAAACCAATTATTATTTAACTTGTATTCATTTTTTTGCACACTTCCTTTGTGGTTTTCCTACTGATTTTCTCAGAATAAGTCAGCACTAAACCAAAACTCCCAAATGAAAACTCATATTTACAAGTACTTGTTTAAGGAGAACTGACGTATCTTTTTTGGGTCATTTATTTACCTTAAATACCTATGGTAAAATTCATTTTAAAAAATACTAGGGCCCGATCCTCAAGACATGTGGTATTCAAGGAGGGATACATACATGGATCAATGGAACAGAAACCGGGGACCCACAAATAGACACACATAAATATACTCAGACGATTTTTAATAAAAGTGCAAAAGCAATGCAATGGGAAAAAAATAGTCTTTTCAACAAATGGGGCTGGAGCAATTAGACACTGATAGGCAAAAAAACAAAGAAAGAAAGAAGAAGAGCTTAGTGATAAGACCTTTAAATGCTGGCAAAGATGAAGAGAATCTGAGTCATTCGTACATTGCTGATAGGAATGTAAAATGGTACAGCCGTTCTGGAAAAGTCTGGCAGTTTCTTATAAAACTAAATATGCAATTACAACGCAATGTAGCACTGTACTCTTGGGCATTTATCCCAGAGAAATGAAAAGGCATGTCCACACAAAAACCCGTACACATATGTTCATAGAAGTTTTATTTGTAATTGCCAAAACTAGAACAACCAAATGTCCTTCAAAAGGTGAACTGTTAAACTGTGATTCATCCCATACCATGGACTACTACTCAGCAATAAAAAGGAGCAAACTATTGGTACACACACTTGGATGGATCTCAAATTATGCTCATAGAAAAAAGCCAATCTTGGGCCGGCCCCGTGGCTTAGTGGTTAAGTGTGCGCACTCCGCTGCCGGCGGCCCGGGTTCGGATCCCGGGTGCGCACCGACGCACCGCTCCTCTGGCCATGCTGAGGCCGCGTCCCACATACAGCAACTAGAAGGATGTGCAGCTATGACAGACAACTATCTACTGGGGCTTTGGGGGAAAAATAAATAAATAAAATCTTTAAAAAAAAAAAAAGAAAAAAGCCAATCTTAAGAAATTGTAACTTTAAGATTCCATTTATATGATAGTCTTTAAAGATTTTATTTATTTATGTTTTCCCCCCAAAGCCCCAGTAGATAGTTGTATGTCATAGCTGCACATCCCTCTAGTTGATGTATGTGGGACACAGCCTCAGCATGGCTGGAGAAGCGGTGCGCCAGTGCGCGCCCGGGATCCAAACCCAGGCCGCCAGCAGCTGAGCGCGAGCACTTAACCGCTAAGCCACGGGGTCGGCCCTTATGATAGTCTTTAAATAACAAAATTAGAGATGGAGAACAGTTTAGCGCTGCTGAGGGGTTAGGATGGTGGGAGAACAAAGGAGTGGCTAAAATGAAATAACATAAGAGAGCCTTTCAGTAATAAAAGAGTTCTTGATTGTGGTAGTGACTACATAGTACACATACACACACACAGGAGCACACGTAAAGCTGGTGAAATCTGAATTAAGTTCTGTGGATTGTACCAATGTTAATTTCTGGTTTTGATGGTATATTATAGTTATGCAACATGTTACCATCAGGCAAAACTGGGTCAAAGATACATGAGATCTCCCTGTACATTTTTTCCCCAACTTCCTGAGAATGTATAATTAATTCAAAATATTAATTTTTTTTTTAAATACCAGGAGCTTTGGAATCATCTTGAGTCAAATTCTGGTTCTACTTACTACTTTGGATAATTATTTGGCCATTCTGAATTTGTGTTTCTTCATGTTATAATAAGGAAAATAATATTAGCTGACAGCTTAATGAGAATTAAAAACAGAAAAAAAAATAAAAATAGTACTTCATGTGAAATAAATGGGACCAGATGGCAAAGTATTTTTCAAGAATGGTGACGGGCCGGCCCTGTGGCTTGGTGGTTAAGTGCGCGCGCTGCGATGCTGGCGGCCCGGGTTCGGATCCCGGGTGCGCATCGAGGCACCACTTCTCCGTTCATCCTGAGGCCGAGTCCCACATACAGCAACTAGAAGGATGTGCAGCTACGACACACAACTATCCACTGGGGCTTTGGGGGGAAAAAATAAAATAAATAAAATCTTTAAAATAAAAAAAAAAAGAATGGTGCCATACGGGGTACTGCCTGTATAATTAAGTTACACTGTACCTGCAACTTTTTACAATCCATTTGTAAATGTGACTTTTCTTACTGTCTACATACAAATATGTAGACAAAATTAGATTTATATTTAAGAGATTATTAGAACAATAGCCAGGCCACCATGTAGATTAGAACACTGAGGCCAAATAAACCTTCTGTAGTCCACAATCAGATGAAATACACCTCGAAAGGTTAAGCAAACATTCTACAAGGGGAAGCCATTTGACCTGGAATTTGATATGGTTCATTTCTACATCAAGATCAAACAGATTAATTAGCTGCTTTTTAACCAAATAAATTCTGGTTTCTTTAGAGAATGAGCACTGAAAAAACATTTCAAAAATCAGCCACGGCCACTTTTCACTTTTCACTGCCGTTGCCTTCTACGGTCAGGCTTTCCAGATTCAATCAGCAAACAATATAAAGAACCGTTGAAGTTGAAGATCTTGGCTGGCAGTCTGACACCCTCGGGCCTACCGTTCCCTCTTGCAGTGTAACGGAAATTCCGGTGCCCATCCCTTGCTTGCAGCCCCAAGCATCTCAGCCTCCCAGCCACAATTCTGCACTCAACCCTGAACACTTCCTCTTGCCTTCCCCCAACAGCAGGATCAACTGCCACTTGGCAGTTGCCATTCGGAGGGGGTGGCCAATGGTGAGAACAATAGCAGCTCTGAGCCAGAACTGGTCAAACTGTATTTGACGAAGAGATGGAGAGAAGACACGACACCAAACAAATGTTGACCTAAGTTCTTTTATCCAAAACAATTGTATTAGTATATGCAACTGATGACAGCAAAACATACGAAATTAATAAAAAGGTTTTTTTAAATGAATCAAAGAGACTTGGCAAGGTCGCTTTGCAAGGACTCTAAAGTTTCATTTAAACAAAGAGTGTCCTAAAAAT
Source organism: Ceratotherium simum simum (assembly GCF_057802395.1). Classification (NCBI taxonomy): domain Eukaryota; kingdom Metazoa; phylum Chordata; class Mammalia; order Perissodactyla; family Rhinocerotidae; genus Ceratotherium; species Ceratotherium simum. The sequence goes on from NC_141914.1 coordinate 49,243,250, forward strand.
TTGTAATGCAGAAATTATCTCATTACCAACACACAAAAGAATGATCACTCCTACTGCCCCAGCTTCCTACTTACAGCTGTATTTGAAGAACAGATTTACCAAAAGCATTTGGAAAAAAAGAGTCTGAGCATTTTTTTTCCAGTATGAGTTGAGGGGAAAAAAGTATATAATTACACATACAGCACCTCTGCCAATGAAACAGGATTAACAGATAAAGCTGCTTCTCCCCTTCTAGTCCTTCACAAAGTGTCACCGCAGCCTACAACAACAGCAACAAAACACCATCAATGACTTGGATAACTTTCTAATTCCACCCACGCATGGCCTATGAAAGTCAAAGTCTCTTTGAAGGAAATTAGATGACTTTACCAAAAATGTAAGTAGATACATTTAATATCCCATCCTCTCCATTCCATTCCTATTTTGCTTGCTTTTCCTGAGAATTTGTTTGCTGTGTGCAGCGGCTTCTGTTTACTGAATTGAAGGTGGTAATTTGGCGAGCAACAGAAGAAGAGAGCAGCTTCCACGGTAGGAGTAACACTGAAAAATATGGCCAATGTAAAGGAGTTCCAAAATCAAAGATTTAGAGTCCAAGTCCAAATCCACCTACCTACAGGAAAGTCAAAGCTGAACCAGGAATGAGACCCATATGCTAGATCTGAACCTGCCTCAGTTTTGTTCCAAAATCTGTGGTAAACAAGCCACCAAACAAATTCAAATGAATTATATGAATAAATGATCCACCAGGAACTCAGAGTTCCACCATAAGCCAAAAGCCAGCCAGCAATCACGTAGCAATGCTGCAACAGAAAGGAAATCAGGGATCAAACTGCTTTGCCATCTCCAAAGAAGAATCCGCAACGGGAGGGCTTCACTGGAGCTTAAAGGAGCTTAAAGGATCAAGAGAACTGAAGACTGAGACAGTTTTCTTCATATCTATGGCAGACAGGCTCCACAGTCTCCCTATTGCCTGGGCTGGGTATTTGAGGATCATCTTTGACTAAGTTCTCTTGGTAATTTTCCAGATCCAATTTCTGTAATTTAAACCACACATAATAACTTAACCATGCTTAAAAAGTGCTGACGGTTCTTCCTTTCGAATGTTTCCCTTCATCTTCAATCTCACTGCCACCTCCCAATTCACCTCACACCTGGAATCATGACACCATCTGGCTCGTACTCCACGATTTCTAGCCTACAAACACATACAGTGCACTACAACAACACTGCCAGTCCTAAAGCTGTGCTGGAGGCAGGGAGACCAGGGGGAGGCCAATTGAGAGATTATGAAGGCTCGAAAGCAGGAGACAGATAAAAGAAGTTTTATTCTAAGGCACCTTGAAAGTTGTTATAATATTACCTAACAAACTGACCTACCCAAGAGGCAGAATTTCCTCACCTGTAAAATGAGAAAGTGGATTAGATCAGTGGTTTTTCAACATAAGTACGCTGGGAGTGCAAGGTGGTCAGGGGGGAAGTTCTAAGGGCCACTATCAGAAAAAAAGATGAGCAGATGTGCCTCAGACCTCTCCACTTGTGTCTGTTTTGTATAGTGGACTTCCATGCAAGATTAACTGAAGAAAAGGTTCTACAATAACTTTGAAAATAGTCGAAGCCACTGAAGGTCTAGATCAGAACTGAAGTCCCATCCCACTCGAAAATTCCATGGTAACTTGACTTTTTTGGCCCTATTAAAAGGTAACAAGGAGCGGTACTTGGATCTTGGATCAACTAAGCAAATTGAAAGCACCAAGCAGTCGTTGAAACGTAAGCCAATAGTGAGCATAGAATGGGATGCTGACACTACTCATGGGAAAGCCATGCAAGAGGGTTTGCTCCTAAACAGTTTCTCAAAGAGTCCCTTTCTCTAGTTCCTACCAAGCTGAGAGAGCTTTTTCCATCAAGACACAAACTACAGTTTTGTTTTGTGTTTTTGAAGGTCTGTCTGCAGGATATGACCGGGAGCTCGTACTCCCACCAACCTCTGCGAGAGTGTGGCCCCGGCAGGCTGCAGGATGCAGCCCCGTCTGGCCTTCTAAAGCATCCTCCCAGATGTCTGTGGCAGACTGGGTCTCACCCCAGAAGTTCACTCCTGCTGATAAGAAACCCTTCCTATGGCCAAACAAATCACTGTTTGATTCTTGTAGCATTCTTCACTCCTGTTTTTCTTCCTCCTCCTCCCTTCCTATAAAAAAGATGTCTTTTAAGTATATCTAGAAGGAAACCTGAACAGCTAGGCGCTTTCCCCTCTTAATTTGTTCCTTATCCCACTGGTGATTCATGCCCTCGGCCGCTCCTTCCTCAGCACACTGAGGCGGCTCTGTTCTGCTCGGTTGTGGGAGGCCACGTCAGCAGGAAACGGCGCTGGCTGCCAGGTCACATTCAAGACTGTCTGGAGCGAGTCAGCATGCAGCACTCACAGGACAGAGGCTGCTCTATGGTTTCTCCCAAGCGAAGGGAGCACTCGGCGTGGAAAAAAGGCTGGCCTCCGAGTGCCACCGCGACCCGAGCTGAGGGGAGACTCCAAACACCACGGATGAGAGTTCCCCCGTTTCTAAATGTTCCCCTAATAGTTCCAGTTATAGAGTTATTGGTTTCCCTTCTCCTTCTTTTCTTAGAGGACGTACTGTACTACATCCAAATGCATATTTGGAAAAGGCTGCCACAAGCCAAATCAAACTTCGTCGTGGCTTTCTGGCTCTTGAGTCCAACAGAGGAAATTCTGCACGCCCAACCAACCAATCTCGGCAGCCCCGCCACACGTTGAGTCAGGACGGAAAACCTGACCTAACACACAAAAGCAGTCACGACGGGTCTTTTTCCCTCTAAACACACACAGTAAAAACAGTAAACAAATAAGGCCTGCCAGATGTCATCTTGATACCTCGCAGGATGGATTCACGACAAGAAGCAAACCAATCGCCCTGCACAAAGAGATACACGGAATAAATGACAATACCATATTTCATGTAGCTGACTTAGTAAGTCCCCAAATCGATCCTGTTCATGTAAACCAACATAATTAAGGTTAACATGCTAAAACAGCAGGGCTCCTATGCACCTAGGATACCTAAGAGTGTCTTAGTTTGCTGCAAATTTAGACCAGGGATCCGATTTTTCTCAGATACCTCATAAGTTGAGGGCTTTCCCTTTCACTGTTGGAGGAAGGTCTTGTCTTCTTAAGCTGATAGCCCAAAAGTCAAATGTTTCTCTCCAAAAATAACAGGTTTGCTAAAGAAAATATCCCTTCCCATGGAGAGTATTAGTAAAAGAAACAGGAGACAAAAGAGGCGAAGACAGAGAGAGTAGTTCAGGACATGGAGAATGGTCTGTTAATGAGAGAAGAGGCACAGGATGGAGAATAGACAGAGTGACAGAGTAACACAACATAAATAGCACAGAGACACAGCAAAGGCAATGTGATCCTAACAGTTCTGGAAGGCAGTGAGCTACCACATAGACACTAGGCATTAACTACCCCAAGCACACACATGCACACACAAACCCAAATGCAAAAGGGATGATGTAGCTTCCAAGAGGAGTCTATAGCAATAGAGGCATTAGCAGCAAACCAGAAAAGGCAGAAAGTCACAAAGAGCCAGGAGACCACATGTGGCTACAGCACTAACTTTACCATGAAGAGGAACCAGAGGCCAAAACAAAATCAAATGTTATAGGCACTTAGATACTTAGTGATGTAAAACGTACTATTTTTTATTTTCAACCATTCACAAAAATGAACACCAACAGCACATCTGAGCGGCCACTTCATCAAACCTGGTCTTCAGAGAGGGACTGAGTATCTTTAAGTGGGTTTCACCAGCACCTCTTTATGGGAGAAAAAGAAAATATTAAGTTGAGCTACTTATTAATTTACCGAAAACCTAGCAAATATTCCAAGTTTGATTGGCTATCACAGGGTTTACATAAATCCATTACATGTTCACGGAAGAAAAATACCCTGGCCGGCCCCGTGGCTTAGCGGTTAAGTGCGCGCGCTCCGTTACTGGCGGCCCTGGTTCGGATCCCGGGCGCGCACCGACGCACTGCTTCTCCGGCCATGCTGAGGCCGCGTCCCACATACAGCAACTAGCAGGATGTGCAACTACAACATACAACTATCTACTGGGGCTTTGGGGGAAAAAAAAAAGGAGGAAAAAAAAAAAAAAAAACAGGAGGAGAATTGGCAATAGATGTTAGCTCAGAGCCGGTCTTCCTCAACAGAAAAATAGAGGAGGATTAGCACGGATGTTAGCTCAGGGCTGATCTTCCTCACAAAAAAAAAAAAAAAAAAAAAATACCCTGATGCCCTGATAAACTATAATAAAGCTTTAAAACCATGTCAAAAATAAAAACTACCAAGTCTCATATACTGCTTGTACATCTGGAATAAATTTAAATTAGTTATTATATGTAAGGGAAGTATTTAGAGGCAGATGGTCTAGACCCAAAAGTAATAATTTCTTGGTTAACACTGTAGGCAAAAAAAAAAGGAGGGGCGGGAGTGCAGAGAAAAAGTAGAGAGAACTAAATATTTTCCACATAAATGTTAGAAGCACGCGATAAGATTGCTGAACTGGGTTATATTGTTTTTAATAGGATAATGCAGCAATAGCCAACACACGGATGAACAACAGAAGAGCCTTGAAGTTTTTTACAACTTGAAGCATAGATTTTACCAAAAGGTTAGACAAAACAGAACAGACCCAAGTGGAAACACTGGCAAACACGTACACTCACGCGCACTGTATGTGTGTATCTATGCATACATATACACACATAAAAAAAATAAGCCTTTGGCATAATGAGACAGACATTTGGTACAAAGCTAAAACTAACAAAGAGCATCATAAGATTATGACTTGTATATAAATCCTCCAGGGCATATCTAGAAGGAATAATGTTTAAATAAATTAGTCATATTTCTACAACCGAGAAGTAGCTAGAACGGTAAGCTATTCAAATTTTTACACACACATGCATACATGAAATGATTACGCCAACACAAAATTAGGAAAAATCCATATCAGTTTGTGATTTTTTAAAATCTAATTAAATCTGGAAGAGAAACTGAAACTAAATTAGTGTATTTCATTGATTCCAAGTAACTTTTTTTACTCATTATAACATCTCCTGAAAAAGGAAAGTATCTTACAGTTAATGGCAAGTCAGTTTAATTGATGGTGTTTTCTTTTTTGTGGAGCTATGTAAAATAATGATGTATCTTAAAATCAATGGCACACTAGATTCGATAAAATGATAGCAAATAATCCTATGAAACCAATGCAAAAAGGACAACCACTGTGTTGTTTTGTGGGAAAGACAAGCAAAAAGGCAATCTCATCCAGTTCATGGATAAGAGGTGGGCACGTGGGGAGAGGCAAGCTACATACAGACCCTTCACCAGAGGCAGTACTCCTAGGATGACCAAGTATCACCTTTTGTGTTTTTAGGATTTTTTCCATTCACAAATAATTTAATACCCTAAATATCAGATGACAGAAAAATATAATCAACCAAATGTTTTACTGAATGCGAAGGATACTAAATACTTAGAACAATTCCATCTTTAAAAATATACTGGGGACCAATTACATCTAAATCTCAAGAGGTGGGGACCCAAGCACTGATATGATATAGATATAGATATAGATATAGATATAGATATAGATATTTTTTTTTTTTTTAAATCCTAGGTGAGTCAAATGTGCAGCCATGGTTGAGGACCAGTGATGTAAAGCACCTGGCATACGATAGGTGCACACATACATTAAAAAATGTGGCAATTATTAAAACACGGAAAAAACATATACTGGGTAATTTTGTTTCCTTTTTTGTTACTAGCCAAGATTAATTTATGCTAATAAAATTTTAGAGAAATTCATATAGTACCTAAAGTAAAAGTCTTGAATGATAATTTAACATCTCACTTTCAAATAGGAAATCCTGTTTGATAATTAAGCTTTTGAAATCTGCCCACACTTGAACCTATTTGAGTAAAGCTTTAGTCTTTCTCATGAAAATTAAGAACCAATAAATGGCAAAGAACTCTAGAGGAATTAAAGTGGGCGAGGAAAGAGAAATTGAGAGGTAAGAATGTTAGAAACGATCTGGTCCAATCCTCTTATTCTGAAGTAAGGAGAGGTCTGGATCAATGGAACCCGATGGAATGGAAAGGAAGTTAAACCTCTAACAGGGGACTTCCTTCCTCCAACGGGAGCCAGGTTTCGTTAGGTTTCTTCATTTAAAAGGGAAAAAGGAAACTAACGATATAATCAACTGACTTTTACTGTACGAGTTCAAGTTCAGTGACCTTTGATGTGAACCTACGTCAATTTACAAAAAAAGCTGCACAAAAAAGAGGGTCTGTGGAAGGTGCACAGTTAAGAAGATTTGTGTCAACGAAGGGAAACAGGCTTGAAATAAATTTAAAGAGGCCAGATTAGCAAGTCTATTTCACCCTTCCTGTTGAGCCATTTCCTATGACTCCTAAATACATTACCCAGACCTACTTTTCAGCACTCTGACTCAAATGCTAAAGAATCTCATTTTCTCCCAAGTCTGTTCTGTGGTTAACTACTTGCCTTCTGACTACTCTGGGTATAGCCAAGAAACAGGTAGAATGCACCTGTTGTTCCTGAATTCCACCTCAGATGGAAGCTGGCATTCCTTTCAACTCTGAGGAATGTTAATTGCTGATACCAGCATGACAGGCACGATGAGGAGTAGAAAAATGATCAATGAACTCAACTCACGGAACAGTGGCAGAACTCATCTAGGGACCATGAGAAAACTCAAGAGCTGTAACTTTAATTACTAGTAATCGGTCTGGAGAATTCAATTTGTCCCCTGAAACAGATTTTTTTAAACAGGGTGCAAAGTTCCAAATTTCTACAATGGTGCCCTGTCCACAGGAGGAAAAAAAAGAATACGTATAATCCTGTTTTCCACGTTTCTATGGAGTCATTCACTAACCCCAAGTGCCTCTCATGGCTTGCTTCTCCTCTCTTCTGTAGGCAATGTTCATCCATTCCAGATCCTTACTGGTGTGGAGTCCTATCTAGTTTGAATTGAGTCACTTCCTTTCTCCCTAGTTTTATGCTTTAAAACCTTCCTGTTTCTTTAGAATACTTTACACAGTAAAGCCAACTTCCATACCAGTCCATCTACTTTTTATCCTCCCCTTTGGCTTTTTCTTTTACTATGACCCAGCTGACTGGGGGGAGGGACGTACTTGCTTATTACTCTAATACAGTGTGTGGTACTGTTTATCTGTTTAGAATACTCTTCATATTTGCATAAGTTTCCTAACTCAGTGATCTCCATATACTACACAATACTATTCCTGAAACTTTAAAATATTCCTAAGATATCTTTGGCAATCATATTTATTCTCATTACATGGGGACTGAGGCATAGAGAAGAAAAAGGAATTCCTGACAAAATGGCAACTGAATTAGGAGATGTAAACTAAAAGACTGTACCAAGAAATTCTTTGAAAACAGAGTCTCTGATTCAAACCTCAGTTCATGAAAACTATAGCGGCGGAAGGGGAAAAAATGTCAGACCAAGAAATTATCTCTGAGCTTACAACTGAAGAATTTAAGCCAATTACTTTTTCTTTCTTTTTTGCATTTACATGGATTTTTTCCCTTTTGTCTATTTTGTAACTTTAATTACTAATAATCAGTCTGGAGAATTCAATTTGACCCTTGAAACAGATTTTTTAAACTGGGGGCCAAGTTCCAAATTTCTACAATGGTGCCCTGAGACTTTTCTCTTTTGCTAAAGGGCACCAATTCTATGAAGCCCCTTTTCTTACAAGTGCCCCTCACCCCAACAACCTCCTACCTCAGTTGTTCTCCAAGCCTGGTCCCAGAACCACATCAGTATCACCAGGGAACTTCTTAGAACTACAAATTCTCAGGTCCTACCCACCCTAGACCTGAATCAGGAACCCTGAGGATGGTATCAGCAATCTGTGTTTTAACAAGCCCCTCAAGTGATTCTGAGCCATGCTCAAGTTATCAGTAACTGTCATCATCTGACACCGGGTGGAATACCCTGGATTCAGGCATGCTGTAGGGACCACTTGAGTTAAGCACCAAGATGTTCCTGGGCACCTACACCATCCAAGATACTAGGCAAGATCTATGAAGAGAATAAAGGGGAAGCAACAGTGCCAGCCCAATTCTTTCATAAAGTCAAGTGGAAACAGGGCTAAAAGCAGCTTCTGCAAGCAGCAAGTTGTAAGATGGTTATTTCCTCATCTCACTTTTTCAACTCCATCTACCCTGCACTCTCTTACCTGTTCTAATCAACTTTGAATTTTATTAGTTTACAATAGGTGAGCTATTGTGTTTACATTTAAATAAAGGTAAAATAAATTACTGTACTCTGCTGAAACGAGTAAACTCAAGTTTCTGTTTGCAGACCCTTATTTATTACTTAGTGAAGTTTATAACAAAAACTCGAGAGTAATTTTAACTAATAGGTTCAATGAAGACAATCACGACACTTTCAGTATATGAATACAAGATAAAAGATCTTTAAGCACTTTGCAAAACTTCCTAAAGAAGACCAACAGGGATGAACAGACACAGGGATGCAGCACGTGCAGTGTGAGGTCCTTGGGAAAGGACACCATGAGAGTTCCTCAAGCTTTCCTGGGGGTTAGGTTAACCAGAGTCTCCATCTCCATTGCATATCAGAATTAACCTGTGAAGCTTTTCAAAACCAATGCCCAGGCCTTACCCCCTACAACCTGACAACTCCCCTTGGTTTAGACAATCTGACAATTTCCTACAATTAGCCTGGAGATCAGCTTGCAAATTTTTTAAAAGTTCCCCGGGTTATTCTAATGTGCAAAGGTTACAAACCACTCTGTTAATACAACCAGCTTCCAAATTCTGAGATGTTAGAGATGTTCTTTACCTTATGCATATGATGCAAGAACTGTTACTCAAAATGTGAATGCCTGACCCACAGAATGCCAGCTGTCTTGATCATTAATTAGGAATAAATTAAGCAAATAAATCTCAGATCTTGATTTCTAGCTTATGGGATAACATGCCATGCTTTTGCTATATTTTATTAACATTTTGTGACTCTTTCATCCTTGCACTCAAAGACAAGTGAAGTATAAAGCTTTGATTACACTTCCCGCAAAGACTGTTCTTCCTCAACAGGAGGAGACAAGTTAAGTTCTAGCTGCGCCAAAGTACTCATTTTGTCCACACTGCTTGTATCCTGGCACAGTAGGCACAGAAAATTGACACTGTTGGATCTAGCATGACACACTGAACTGATGTTAAAAGATCCAACCCTGGATAACCAATCTAATCCAACCTTGGACAACTGTTAAAGACTTGGCACTTTGAGAAAACAACCAGCAAACAGAGTTTCATTTGACATTTACATCAGATAAAGTGTACGTGAGAGTGTGTATATCCACTTTAATGAGAACTGCGAAACAAAACAGATAAAATTCATCTAGCCAGTCCTCTAACAGAGAATAACATTTTCACTCAAAAACACACTAAGAATAAGCTTATATTTTGACCTTTTGAAGTTTCCACCCCCATTCCAGACACTTTTCTTTCCTTGATGCTCCCTCTTCTTGTCAGTTTAGAAATTAGAATTTGCTAACAATTGGAAGCTTTTTAAATTAAGTGAAAATGTGGAAATTCCTATAGCCAGAAAGATACCACAAAAACTGGTGTTAATTCTGGCTCTACATTGCAATATATAAAGTGTCCATAAAGGTGTCACATTTAAATTATAGAATGCTTCCATTTTAACTCAAAAACAAAAGACTTGAAGGGTTGAAAAAAACGTCAACTTTTCTCTCCAAATTGCAAAGGGAATGTGGGGGGGAGCATGGGAGAGGGGTACATCCAACCACACAAGAAATGAGGGTATATTCAAAGAACCCCAAATCAGGAGTCATAAAGGAAAGTCACTGATGTGGGCAATTCTGAGGCCAGTTTTCTCATATTTGGATAGGCCCAGAAAGAAGTATTAAAATATACTCTCTGTTTACCCAACTATCTCATTTTTAAGAGATTGGATTCCACCTATCTTAGGGAAAAACACAACAGTTCATCTAGTGCCCAGTGCTCACTCCCTCTCTTCAGTGTGTGCCCCACTGGTCAGGAAGTCATGACTATCTCCCTAAACATCTCTAATTTCTGTTCCCACTTCCACATCCCGCCACCCCTGCCCTCAGCCAGACTCTCTTCATCTCCTGCCTGCCCCTCCCTGTCACCTGTCTTACCACCTCCCTTACCCCTTCAGTCACACTGCTGATGGAGAAAGAGAAAAATTACTACACCAACTCCATTTAATTCAGTAACCAGACTCATTTACAACTTAAAGTGTACTCTATCTATTCCTGAGTTTGACACCGAGTTTGAGAGTTTACTGCTACAGATAAATGCTATGTTAACTGCACAAACTCAGTATTAATGAGTAGTCTAAATTAAAATATTTGCTAATAATAGAAAAGATATTGTCTTTCACCATCATATAGCCTTAAAAATGTTTTCCAAGGTGTTCCCAGCCTTCGTCTCACAAAACAAAAAAGTTATCAAAAGAATGAATATAATAATCATTTCCTCATGCTTTTTACAAGTAAGAGGAGCTAACCCATATACTGGACTTCTTCAGAATTACTGTGTTTTGAGGAAAACACTCATACTGCATTATCTTAATTTGAGGAACTGAGAGTGAAAAATAACCAAATTTAACTATTTAAGCACAATAGCACACAAAAAGAAAAAAAAAAAAACTGGGGCCGGCCCCATGGCTTAATGGTTAAGTTCGCACGCTCTGCTTCAGCGGCCTGGGGTTTGCAGGTTTGGATCCAGGGTGCAGACCCACGCACCGCTCATCAAGCCATGCTGTGGTGGCAACCCACATATAAAGTAGAGGAAGACTGGCACAGATATTAGCTCAGGGCTAATCTTCCTCAAGCAAAAAAAGAGGAAGACTGGTGACAGATGTTAGCTCAGCATGAGTCTTCGTCAGCAAAAAAAAGAAAACAGGAAAAAGAATCTCTGCGAATTAGCTAAGAGAATTTTTCCATCAATTTGACATGAATTTTTAGCAGTATATTAGGAAATGACTTTCCTTTCTTCTGAACGCCTAGTAGGTGCTGGATAGGCAATGGGATTCAAAGATCACTAAAATCTGACCCCCACCCTTGAGGAACCCTTTACTGTCTTCTAAGACATTTGTAACATAAAATTTTCCATTTCAAGTTCTAAGTATAAAAGCAGGAGTAAAAAATGCAGAAAGAATGAAACAAGAACTAAAAGACTACAAGCTGTGAAACAAAATGTGGCAGACAACTGAGGTAACGTGACACTGTTAGCTCTTCTGAACTATCTGACATGCAAAGACCTGTGACATTTAAGGAACTCCAAGCAGTAGTACCTTCAGAAATGACATTTTAATCATCGTTTAACAAGCCTGAAGGCAAAAGGGCACAGAAGGTAAACTCCCATTGCATAATTTTTAAATGTATATTCTGAAGCATTACGACGAAAATGTGAAGACATCTAAAAAATCCTAACCAACCCCTCAAGTTCACACTGGCTTTCCTGAAATGCTTTAAAAATGAAGGGTGGTTCAGTGTCTAGCCATAACGGAGACTGGAGCCTAATAATGGTTCTTATTTATGGGACCCTTGCAACGACACAGAAACTGTTTTAACTGCTTTCTATACAATATGTCATTTAATCCTCAACCCTTCAAGACCAATATTGTCGTTCCAATTCTACAGATAAGGAAACTGAGGTGTAGAGAAGTAACTAATTTTATGACACACAGCTAATATACAGGGGATTTCTAAGCCAGGCAATCTCACTCCAAAATCCATAATGATCTTACCAATACACCTTATTGCCCTTCAGTACTACTCAAGAGCAGGGCGCATTAAACAGAAATGAAAAGAAGTATGGCATTTAATTGAAATGTAAAAGGCAAGGCCTAAAGAAGGGAAGGTGTACCCAGAGGAACTGCTCTACAGTGCTGTCTGAATACGGCCACTCAGGTGCTGTCAGAGTTAACTGCTTATCATCCAAAAGGAAACCAACAACTGGAGCATCAATCACAACTAAACTTACTTTAAACCCATGGAACAGTGGGCCCACTGTTGCACGTACAATCCTACATCTGAACAATATATACATTCTCATAAACCTTTGTCTGAAATGTTTGTACTATTGCCATCACCACCAACCCCATGAAACCAAGCCTATTATAGTTAGGCAATGAAACAGAGGATAGAACTTCAACTGATTTCCACGAGTCAGATGATCAAGTCATGGCTCACAATTGATCACACCATCTCTTTAGGAAAAAACAATCAGCAAAGCTGTATACATTAGTAGGCAATGACAATGACAGTGGCAGTACTTATAATGGATTATCTCACCACCTTATTGGATGAATATTATCACTATCCCCATTTCAAGGGAAGAAACCGAGGCTAAGACATGAAGCACTAGCTAGCAAATGACCAGGAATTCGCAGTACAAAGCCTTTACTCTTAAACATAATCTTTATACCGTCTAACAAATTAAATCACTAAAACTTGAACTGAAGAAAAAGGCCAAAGAAAGTCTGACAATATAATATCGGGTGAAGCTTTTGTCTTAATTATATAAATGTAAGCATAGAGATAATCAAGATAACTAGGAAGGGCAGAAGGAGAAGCGCAGAGAGCGGCAGATACACTGGGCACCTTCCTTGAGAGGGACTTTTCACCTCCAAGGAAGCAACATAGTTTGGCATTGATGTAAGCCCGTCTCACGACAATACTCAATCCCAGCATGATGACAGCTGCACGGACGATCATAGACTTTCCTCCCACCCTTCATTAACTGGACTTTCTGCTCTCGGCCCATCAGTACTTACCAGCCCTTGTGGAGACCACCGTGCTGGTAAACTTCCAGTTACTCAGCAGCAAGTTATCATCTGAAAAGGGGCCAATCAGGTCAGCAAACGGAATGCCTATTTGCAACAAATGGCTGTGCACGTCCATGTATGAAAGCCAAATCATCGTGTCCAAAATAAGCTCCCAAACATTGCAGAGATCAGGTACACTTCAAATTTTTCATCACCACACACACACACAGGTAAAAGACTGATTTGTCCTGAAACTAACATTTAAGAGTTATAAAACGAGCTGGCAAGTTGGTCAAGTAATTCAGACTTTCCTAGAAACTCAGACTCTCTCCGTTTAGAGCCATACTGGAGGCCTGTGAACTAACTCTCACCAAATACAGATTTGGATCAATCAGAATGATGGGCAGGACACTGGGGCTAGCCTGGGCAAAAAACTTGGTATTTTCTTTTTTTTTTTTTTTTTTTAAAGATTTTATTTATTTTATTTTTTCCCCCCAAAGCCCCGGCAGATAGTTGTATGTCATAGCTCCACATCCTTCTAGTTGCTGTATGTGGGACTTGGCCTCAGGATGGACGGAGAAGTGGTGCCTCGATGCGCACCCGGGATCCGAACCCGGGCCACCAGCATTGCAGCGCGCGCACTTAACCACCAAGCCACAGGGCCAGCCCAAAACTTGGTATTTTCAATTCTAAAAGTTTTTCAAGTGAGGCCTAACTGTTCACAATAACATTTCAGACTACCGATCCCTCACAAAACCCCCCAAATACAAAAGAAATGGGTTTTCTAGGCAGTTTCTTGTGTAGAAAAAGAAGCCCTCAAAATCCTACACTTGTGGTGGAAAAAAAAATCTCCACTTATAATAGAGACATTCTACAAATAATTAAATATAGTCAAATAACAATCAATTACGTGTTCAATGTAATGAAAGTCTGCAAAGATTCAGAAGAATTTAAGGCATTCATACTATAATAATTTCACTTTCAAATTCCTCAAATATTTTTGGTGAAAAAATTGTTTGCAAATGTAAGCCAAGGCAAGGGTTCAACATTGGAAGACAGATTCATTTGCAACAGGTCCTCTTTCTTGGTTTTAAGCCAGTAAAACAAGAATTTCTCATTTATATGCAAAGTCTGTTTTAAAGGAATAAATCATATAGAATCTTTGCTTGTGACATTATAGTCTACCTCAGCTTGTAAACCCTCACTATGACACCATTCATGTGATTTCTCAATAAACAAAGCAACAGACAATGAGAGTTCCCTAGGACCTATTATAAATTCTTAGAAAGAATGACAGGTCAGTGTTTTAATGTGCCAAACAAGTCTAATAAATGCACTTAAAGTACCAAATGAGAAAAAAAAAGTAACATTAAGGTCCATGTGGCAGCCTGGATGCTGAATCATATATGGAGGGGAGGGAGGCGGAAGACAAACGAGGAGATTCAGCAATGTGGAACCGTTCTCAATGGTGTCATTCACAGAGCCCCCGAGCACAGCGTGGTGTTCATCAATGATACGGTTCCCACACTCACTGGGGCAGGGGGAGAATTAGACACAGAGCTGAAGAAGGCTTAAGGAAAATAAGTAGGAGAGGAAAAAGTTTCACATTCTAATAGCATCCAAGCCACAGACATCTCAGAGGAGGGCTCCCCTGGAGTTTCCCTCCTACTATACATACTGCTGTCATTTCAAGGTCTCTACCCACTCAACACAAGTTAGCTGAGTAAATGGTCTTTGTAAAAGATGTCTGGATTATTTCGGACAAAACACATCATTAGCAATTAAGTATCTTTAAATATTATTTTTTATAATAATAAATAATAAATGCTTGGGGCTTCCCAAGCATTTTACTTTAATCTGCTTTTTCCTATATCACCATGACATTCACCCATTTTCTTCAGGCTCACAATTTGTAACATTACAGTCTGAAAACACAAATAAAAATTGTAGCGTTAATATAGGTCAATAAGAAAGTTCTTTGGACTTATACATGTTTCTCGAAACGAAACTGATTAGCTTAAACTATTAAGGTGATTTGAAATTTGAAAGTTCTTCTATAGAGATTTTAGAGACCACTAAAAGCACTTAACCAAAATCTTTAAGCTCCTAGCACAACAGTAAAAGCTAAAAGAAAAACCATCACACCTGATGTAATGTCAGAGCCAGCCAAGGGTCTAGTTAGTAATGATTATCAGGCTGTGACTGGTGATATGTGAGGACACCATTTCCTGTCACAGCTGAATCCACAGTCTAATTCAAGGGCTAAGGGAAGATTTACAAATAAAACCAGGCTGTGACATGTAGTGCTACCTCTACCTGCTCCTCCAGGAATGCAGAGAAAGGTAAGAATGGACTAGAGTGGTCCGGGAGGGCTCCTGGAGGAGAAAGACCTAGAGCCTTAAAGGAAGTGTGGTATTTGTTTTGGCTGAAGGATTTTACAGGGAGGGGAGAAATGGCCCAGATAAAAAGATGGCATGTGTGGACAGGAAGGAAGGCTGCACTGCCAGCACATCAGCCCAGACAAGGATATGAAATAATGGGAGAGACCCACAGCTGCCCTCTATTAATTCCTGAATTTAAGCAATGGCAAGAATTCATATTGATTGCTAAAATTCTTTTTTCCTCTAACCATTAGCTCTTTATAATTTTATAATTTTATTTATTTTTCCCCCCCCAAAGCCCCAGTAGATAGTCGTATGTCATACTTGCACATCCCTCTAGTTGCTGTATGTGGGACGCTGCCTCAGCATGGCCGGAGAAGCGGTGCATCCGTGCGCGCCCAGGATCCGAACCCGGGCTGCCAGCAGCGGAGCGCGCGCACTTAACCGCTAAGCCACGGGCCGGCCCCCAATTAGCTCTTTATACACTTTCATCTGGCCTAGGAAAGAAAAATCTTTTGTCTCGGGTGCCATAGGTATAGTGCTGCCTCCAAGGGAGAATAAACTATGACCTTTTGTGGCCCCTTCAAGACCTGTGATTCATGTTTCGTGGAAAATATTAAGAAATAGTCCGTTAGAAATGAATTTGCTTCACAGCATATTGTATGTTTCCTGTGTTTTTCTTCCTTCATTATCACCAAGGACATTCCCATGAAAACAAAATCTTGTTTGTTCCCCAGAGTAACCATGTTCTTTATATTGATTTGCTTTGAATTTTCAAATTGCCTTTTCATGGCTTCACAATCAGCTTCTGAGGTCTTCCAGTGATGTCATACATGTCCTACAAAGGAAATTATTAGGCTAACAAATTCAACTACAAGCAAAGGGGGTTGACCTCATATGGTGTAATTTCAAAAGTTTCCAGGAAGGCCGGCAACCAATTCCGCTCCCTACCCCTAAGGCCCCCCACAGCAATTCCAAATCTTCTGACTAGTGTTGAAATAGCAAAGTCATTAAGTTGACAGTTTCAATCATGGCGTAAGCAATGGGTATGACTTCAAAATTTCCAGGAAGGACACCACGAACAACCACCACCCCCTTTCAAAAAAAAGAAACCTCCCCACCTGCTGGCTGGTGTTGAACGATCATAACTAGAGCTTCATTCTCTTAACTTTAATCTCCAGTAAAATGCAAATGCTTCTTTCAGAAGTTTCTATTACAATATGACTCAATTTCAGATCCTTTCCTAATAGATTTTTTCACAAGGCAAGCAGGAGAAGACTGTCTCCCACTGTGTCCATCCTCTCCCATTGTACCCATCATCTCCCATTGTACCCATCATCTCCCATTGCACCCCTCCTCTTCCAGCAGCTGGTCCTGGAAGTCTCACTGAGAAGCCAGCCCACCCCAACTCTGGGCCCAATTCTGACTTTAGGCAGAAATAATTTAAGGAATGCTAAGTCAATCCTTCCTGTCTCATGCAGTCTGCTCTTAGTTCTGTTAACAAGGTGTCCGTCTTATTCCAAAGACCCAGTCTCTACTGTACATCTTTGCTCTGCAAACCCTCTCGATCTCATCCTGGCCATCTGAGTACTCATCCTGGTATTTCTGCCCAGAATCATTACGCCAGGAATAGGAACCCATCTTGCTCTTGTCACATGCCCAAAGAGAATGGAGTTCTACTATTTGAGTTCACGCTTCCCTGATGTAAAGCCACAGAGCGAGGCAACAAAGAGCTCATGCTCTGCAGTCAAACACACCAGGGATGAAAACTCGACTCTGCCTCTTTCTAGCTACGTGACTTTAGGTGTGTGAATTAACCTCTATGGGCCTCAGCGTCTTCAAGGGTATCTATCATACCCATTAAATGAGAGAATACATAGCATAACCTAAGAGCTGAATAAATATTAGCAACTATAGGGATGTTAATCACAGTGAAACGATAATTTGGAATTTACACATATACTGCGTCTCCCCACATTCTGTGTGATGTGCTCTAGCCACCTGAGCGAAGCATTCACTAACTCACTGGAACTCAAATGAAGGCTTTAGGAGGGCAAGGGGTGCAGAGTGACTGCCTGTTACGCCTTCCAGTTTCTGCTGTTCATCCTGTTGCCCCAGTGCTTCCCAAGCCCTAGCAAACCACTTGGTTCCAAATCCTGGTCCCTCTCATTCTGTCCTGTGTCATTTCAATTAACTGGGCCAGGTACCACCATGCCCCAAACGAAAATAACCATAGTATCTGTGAGTTCAGAAGACAACAAAGAATAAGAAGGCCGGGAAAGCCAAAGATAAATGGCTCCACAATTCTGCTTTAGTCAAAGGCATTTTTGAAATCACTGGAAAAAGTGTTAGTGTCACTTATCTCCAAGTATCATCATGAATAAATACAAAGCTCCCATTGTGAACAGAGCAGTATACTTGCAACACTCCCTGCAGACTACACCAGTTACTGACACGGACTCAAAAAAAAAAGTGAGAGAGGCTAAGCAGATGAATACATACATATATATACGTACACACACACACACTCCTTAGATATCAAAGAGTAAAAGCAGGTGGCATGACAGAGTGGATTTTATATATGTTGATCTATTCAGCAACTTGTTTTTATAAATTCTATCACACATACTCAGTTGTAGAAGACATAGTCTATCTGTCAATTCATGGGACTCCAATGTTACTATGACCAGAAGCTCAAGTGCTTTCTTACTGAACTAAAAACACCAGCTTCACTCCATGTAGGTAAAATGACTTTTCCTCTAGTTGTTCTAGTGTGATTTTTTTCTAAAGATACAGAATGGATTTTGAGGTTTTATTTGTTGACAATGTCTGTTTATTATAATAGTACAAGTAGGTGGAAGATTCTATATTCCACACTATTTTAAAATATTTATTTCCTCTTTTTTTACCTGAAGTTCCTTTGTATGATTCATCACCAAAGACTAGGTTTGGTTTTTAAATGGTTTAGAACACCAAAGATCAATTTCAAGGACACAATCATCAGAGAAACGCAATCAGTAAAAATCACTAATAAAACAGTCAAATCATTTCGGATTAACTGCAAGTAAAACTCATTAGGCTTCAATCTTTGAAAATACTCATTACTCAAAAAAAAACTTTTTTCCCTTAAATTTTTGTTCTTATAGGTACTAAAACAAGTAGTAAAACTACAAAGGGGCATGCTCTGCTATTATGCAAAGCAATAGAAAAATCAACTTTTTCCATGCAGCTCATTACCAGAAACTAAAACTAATAGGCATTTCTCTTCATTTGTTTATATACTGGTGAGCAAGTCCAGGTATTAAAAATAAGGCCTCTGGTCAGATTCCAGTCCAATCAACAACCTAGTACTGAACTCAACTGCATGCCAATTTACCATTTGCCCCATAATCCCAATCACTGCCAAAAAGAGCTGTCACAGTGCCCTCCAACACAGCAGTGTTTACAAGCTAACTACAGATCTGGGCTGATCTTCCTAACCAGAACTCCATATGCATCAGAGTACCTAAGTTTTTTCTTTCCAAAGTGAACTACAGAGAAGAGGCATTGGTATTACACAAACTAGAAATTACTTGAAATGCCCTAGGAGCTGTACTTAAAGAACTACTCCCAAGGAGCCTCACCTACACCTGGAACTTATTTTGATGACAAGATTCTGGACTCTGAGCTGATGCTGTAATGGAATAAGACTTTTGGAGATCTTGGAAAGGAGTATTCTGCATACGGGAGGGACGTGATTTATCAAGGGTAGAGGGTGACTGTGGTGGGTAGCTTTCTAAGACGGGTCCCAGTGATTCCTGCCTGCTGGTATTCACACCCTGTGTAACCCCCTTTCTTGAGTAGGCTGGACCTAGTACTCTCTCGTGCCCTCTAGTCACTGCTCTGATGAAGCCAGCTGCCATACTGCCAGTGACCCCATGGAGAGGCCACTTAGCAAGGAACTGAGGAAGCCTCCTGCCTAATAGCCTGCAAAAAACTAAATCTTGCCAACAACCACCTGAGTGAGCCTGGAAACAGACTGACCCTCAAACATGCCTTACACTGACTGCAGCTCTAGCCCACAACTGGATTTTAGCGTTTTGAGAGGCCGAGAGCTATGGGACACAGCTAAGCCATGCCCAAATTCCTGACCCACAGAAACAGTGAGATAATAACCAATATTGTTGTTTTAAGCCACTAAATTTTGGAGTAATTTGTTACTCAGTAATAAGTAACTAACAGATACTTAATACAGACTTTACCTCTAAACGCATCATTTGGATAGCATCACAATATATATTTGAAACTTTTATCTAATTCAAAAAAGTACTTGCTGTTCTCAACTGGAATTTTAGGATCTTTTAAAATCTCTGCATTTTTCAGGGCTACCAAATTCCCTAACGTATGAAGACACTGCAGGCTTTCCCAAGTTAAATTATTCACTTAAAAGTCAATAAAATATTAGAGGTTGTTCAACTTTGTCCCTTATGTATCACAGGCCTACATCAGCATTAAGGAGCCACTATTTGACAGAAAGAAAAGCAAAAAGCTAAAAAAAATCCAAAATAAATTTTACTTCTAGAAAATCACATGCAGTCACAGAGAAAAACTTTACTAGCTTAAAATAATAAATAAAGGAAAACTCCGTTGGTTAGAAGGCTTACAAAAAACGTCCTTACCTTGAATGCACTGAAGTGTTCCATCCTCTGCTCTTATTGTAAAAGTTTCACCTGGATTAACTTGAACGAGAATAACCTGCCAAAACAACACATTAATTTCAGTTTAATACCAGAACATCTGGGATTTCCCTTCAACAGTTTTATTACCCAAATTTATGTACTAGATAGGAAGTATGTGGCACAGAATCTTGTATAAACACAAAACTTAAGATACATCTTAGACCTGGTTCAAATTTGAGGGGGGTAAGGACATGCGTTTGAAGTTAGCTAAGTGAATGCTCCTGTCTTGCTTATGATGCTATCTAACTAAACAACTCAATTTTAAGACACTTTTTCTTTCACACACTTCCTTTTTTTTCTTTCCCTAATTTACAAACAACAGTTAAAGAATAAAAAGGACCAGAAACTATACTTATAAAGGAAAATTGCATGGAGAAATGAGGTTCTGACCAAACACTGTCACATACTGTTCCCAAGTGTCTATTGCTGACCTGGGTTATATGATTCTACTGTGTTAACAACAGGAAGTAATTTATAAGAAAAACATTTGGAAAAAAAATACCTGAGTATAGGATCCAGAAATAATAATGAACAGTATAAAATAAATGAATATTACAAATAGGCCCCACCAAACACTCAAATTTTTAAATTTCCTACATGTCAGTGTTTTAGTCACATGACCATAACTATTTAATACCAGAAGACAACTTCCAAAAGATTAGACCATGCATGGCAGTGGCAAAGTATGTTCTTTCAAGAGCCTCAGTTTTAGTTCTAATCTAATTCAGTTCCTTTAGATAACAAAAGAAAAAACCATTAATTTATATCTAAATACAAATTAAAGGACAAAGTCCAAGCTTAAAAACAGTTGTTAAAAATCATCATGTTCTAGGTTAACACTATTAAAATAATTACCGTATATCTCTAGAAATTGGAAAGATGTCAGTGTCACATTCACCTTATAGCTCTTGGAGCAAGCCTTGTTCCTCTCTGCCTTGAAACCACCAAGCGTACTGTTCCCTCTGTCTGTAACGCTCTTCCAGCACTCCTTTAAGGTCTCTGCCCACCGCCCACCTTACTCCTTTCCCAACCAGCTAACGCCTAGTCATCCCTGTCAGCTTAAGAAGTGGAATCTGACTCTCAGGACAGGTCAGAACTCCCACAATATGTTCTCAAAAAAACTGTATTTCTCCCTCCTAGAATTTACAATTGCGATTAATTAACAAAGCTCTTATTTTAGTGCTGTCTTTTCCTTCTTCAATCTAGGCTCTATAGGAACAAGATCTAGCCCAGAATGAGTGCTCAAAGCTGTGCCTGGCATAAAATAAGTGCTCAATAACTATTTTTACTGAATGAAGGCAAGTCATAAAACATAAGGAAAAGCACTGCAAACAATTATTTTAACTTAGAAATTAGGCTTTCATAATAAACAATTTAAAAAGTCAACTTTATTTACTGTATGTACCATAATTTATCTGTTTTGTAAAACTATTTATTGAGATCAAAGCCATTTAATCTTTAAAAACTAAACCTTTAATATCCCTGTATTTTGATGCTTCTAATACTTCACCACAGAAGACACCGCTAGGATATTAAAATTTTAAAAATCAGGAAATAAATTAACTGGAGAAAACAAGATCATTCAGGGAAAAGCAGTACAAGCTTCAGCCCTGGTGCTTCTCATTCTCTGGAAATATTAACAGTCATTTCAAGGCAATTTATTTTTCCTGTACAGTAACTGTGTCAACAATCTTTCAGTCTTAAGTATTCCAATTCTCACCAATGTAAACACGTTGTGCCATTTTAAGAACTCAAAAGGAAATCCCTTCAGATCTCTATAGAGTGATTAAAACATTTCAATTGCTTTCTTGAAACTGAGATTTTAAAGTCATTCCTAACATGAAAATAGTTTTGATTTAATTTACATAAACAGAGAACATAACTCAACTACCATAGAATAAAACAAGACTCCAGTAAAGAAAATTATCCATGTCTTTTTAAAAGTCCTTAGACTGATTCTAACATCACTGTAATAGAGCAGAAACCATCTGCTTTGTGATTAAACCTCTAGGGATAGGCCTATAATATATGCCCGTAGAATTAATTAGTTTAAAAAAAAAATCAGTGGACACCAAGACTACACGCCAGATATTTTTGACAATGCCAAACAAATTCACATACTCTCATCCACTACACTCATAACTGTCAGACAACGTGTCCTGAATGCTGGTTCTGAAAGTACAATTCACCGGTATTATGGAAAGTCCCAAGCAAGAAAAGGGATTTCTGAATTGGGGTATGTTCCAGATTCTGTCACATTATCTGCTTATCATACTGCATGAAAAGTGTTTCTGACAGTTCCCTAGCGGTCACTGACATGAGGCCACAATTCAAAGAATGGCCTGAAGGCATCCAGCCTCCAAAAGCCATTTGTTTACGCCTTCCCTCTCTGCTTACAGAGGCCAATTCCTGACCCCCATCCCACTTCTTCACGGAGAAAAATGATAGGTAAAGGGCTTTTAAGCATCCTGCTAAAATACCTCTCCTTCAGATGTTTAGTTCCTGTCATTTTCCCTGCTGCTGGGCTGCTATGGCAACCAGATTATAATCTACCGAGTCACCTCAGAAACCAGGCAAATCTCCTGTGTCCCACTATCAATTTTTCTTAGTAAAAGCAAAAGTCATTATTTGAGCAAACTGTATTCATCTTGGCACCAAGATATTTTAAAAGAAAGCATTTTATTATACCAGGCAGGCTGACTACCTTGCTGTTTTCACTGTCAATAAAGGAGAGAGAAAAATAAAGTTTTGACACACACCAGCCCAGTGATCTGTCCCTGACAACAGACATGAATGAGACGGCTGCAGCGGCCTCCAGGAGCATGAGTCACAGCCTGGCAGGCTCCCTGGCACTTAACCTTTTCTATCATACAAGTCTCTCTCTCACTCCCCCCTCTCTTCCTCCCTCCCTCCTTCTTTCTCTCTCTAGCCACAAAGCAGACATAACTGTTACAAGTTCTCTTAAATACAGAACGTAAAACATAACATCACTGTCCAAACCTCATCATTTTTTGTCCACTCACTAAGCATTTCCTGCTTTCCCAAAGTCAGCATTAAAATAATTCATGCTCTATTCTGTGTCTTAGAGGAGGAGGAGGAGGAAAAAAAAAAAGACAGATTTTAACCACTGATAGATTTTTTTCCCCGCGAGATGTTAAAATAGAACCATGTTAATCAAATTATAAGAGCATACTTCAGGCCACTCTTGCTTGATCAGATCTGTTTCCAATCTGTTAGTGCTACATGAACCGAGCAGCCTGAAATAATCAAAGGCAGTATCAAGCCTTAATAAAAAATAAGTGACCATTCTCCTGAAGTCTAAAGAAACAGTAAAACAAGAGGACGAAGAAATAAAATGGAGCAAAAGGCTAAACATAGCATCCTGAGAAAGCTTTACCCACAAGACAACTGGAACAGGTGTACCAGATACTTCCTTAAAGGTATAAAGATAAATCTAACTGTTTCTTACTCATTAGAAAGGGAAAAGGAAAGCTACTTTTGCAATTTAAATTTTGAGTGGCTGATTACCCACAAGATCAATACATAGTATCTAAGACTACTCCTGGAGGCAAATTCCTAATGTATGCCTCAAATTAAAAAGGACCAGCCACCTGACTACACAATCACTGCCACCTATGTGGTCCATCACAAAAGCTTCTGCTGGAGAACAGGACTGACTGACCAAAGATGAAATGTTACATTGTCAGCATTCTTAAAAAGTTAAATCCAATACCCAGACAATCGAAATATAAACTACGCTAGGAGAGGAGATCCCAGTTCACTTTTGGAGCTTTTTCCACTTGCCACACTCTGTGAGGCTTGTCTTACCCTTAGCTGTTTCACGTATAAATGAACATTTCTCACTTGGAGCCAGCACTTATGATTATCCAATAGATATCTTTAGGGGAAAAAAATGATACAACCTAAAAGCTGCAGAAGAGTTCCATGTAAGGAAGGATTCTATGCAGGAATATCTAATAACTTTTAAAAGTGAACTTTGACTACACGAGACGAATAGTAGCACTTTTTTCTGGACATACACACTCTCACTCCACATTCCCAAATTCCAGAGAAATCCTGGCGAGCTCTGCCTGGGCCCTAGGGGTTCCAACCATCCATCCATTTGAGACCCTGGTCTGTGTGTCACAGACCACAGGCGGCCTCAAGCAAAACTGAAAAGTAGGCATTATTTATTTTCTGAGTCCTCTCTCTTTTCTCCAAATCAGGAAAAGGGAGATGATGAGCTGCAAATGACCAATAATTATCTTTGTGGTAATAACATACACAAAGAAAGTGTCCCAAGGTTAAAAATGTGAGCGGGTAAAATAGAAAGGTAAGGGAAGATGATGGGAAAGTTCTGATCACCTCACCTGCTCAGCTGTCCGACCTGAAGCCCGAATCCAAAGCTGGCAGGAAAAGAACATACAAGACCAGGAAGCCTCCAAGGGCCCTTATACACTGGGTCAAGGCACAAGGACATGCATGGTGGTGAAGCTCTTCCTTGGTCAACACTACTAATACAAGAAGTGGTCTTGTTTTGTTTCTTCTTGGGCTTTAGGATTCATTCAGTTTAAAGCAAGCAAGAAGAATACTCCAAAGCTCCAAAATTTTTAATACTCTGATTTCCTCAAAGGATGGAAGGTTCAAAAGTTGTCTTCCTCAACTGACAATTTCCTATCTCTAAAAATAAGTCAGCATGATGCAGGCTACTTTATCAACTCCTTTTAACAGCTGTTTCTTCTACAATGATTATATAAATTGCTATTAATGATCGAACCCCTATGGTCTGCCAGGTAGATATTACTAACCAGATTTTACAGATGGGGAAACTGAGGCTTAAGAGAATAAGTAACTGTCTAAAATCACAAAACTACAAAATGACTGAGCTGGTACTGGAATCCAGCTCCGCCTGACCAAAATGCATGCCCTTCTCTTCCACCACACAGCTTCCCTGCTCTGACAGGCGCCGGCTTCACAGATTCCATTCTCCATGGAGACACTTCAATCAACAGCTGTAAGGAGAGATCGCACTCAACTAGGTCAAAGGCATGTCCCCAAAGACTGAGGACAATTCCTCTTACAGGAAATCTATGCTCACTCCCTGCGCCAGAGCCTCTCACTCCCAATGTGGCAGATAGGTGGTAAGGAATTCTTTAACAATAAACAGTTGCTTTTATATTGGCAGGATTTATCCTCATAAAGTCGTTGTCAAGTCCTTGAATTCCCCTAGAATCCTAGGACAATCAATGAGCTAACCACTCGATCATCATAATCACAAGATGCCATTTCTCCTGGCCCAATAGTGGCATAAGAAAAACAAAAGATGACTCCTGGGAAGATTGCATCTGAAGCTTCTATGCTTCCTAAAAGTCACCTGTCAGTAACAAAAAAGACAGGAATGGATTAATAGGGGACCCAGGAAAGAGAAATCAAGATGAACCAAGAAAGACATTTTTATGCACTGAAATCACATTAGTGCCTGCTGAAAATATATACATTCAAGAGAGTTCAATAACTGCATTTCATGAAATAAGAATAAAATAATTCTTATTTTAAAATAAGAATAAGAATAAATAATTCTTAGAAGAATTACTATGATACCTCAGTCTTAATTCAGCACAAATTAATAAATGCCCAGAACGGCATTCCTCTGGGAGTTGGGAATAGATCTAGCCTTAGACAATACAAAGTGCTGCCCACTTTGGGTTGACAAATGGAATTTGCAGGGGATGGGGGGTGGGGAGGTCATTTTCAACAAAAATAAAACATTTACAGATAGTGGTAAGTGCTATAAAGAAAATACAATGGCAGCTTGTAAGAAGTTGTATATTTCTACTCCCTCTAATTGTATACTGCCTTGAATAAAGAGATTCTATTACAAAAAGAACTGCTGTTTGCTAAGAATAAAAATGTAGCATTAACTTAAATGGAAAAAATGTAAAATGTAATATAGATGGCCCAAAGTAGGTTAAAAGCCTCTTTTAAGAGAGCCACAAATGCCAGAGTTTAAAGTTTCAGTATAGGACTTTCAAGATAAAAACCAAGAATACAAAAGACCAAAATTCCATGTCAGGTTAAGTGTAATTTTTCCCTGGCTAAGAGTAACAGCTACCAAATAGCCTCATGCATTTGGAGCACCATTAATTTAAATCTTGTTTTTTCACTTTATTAAATATATTTTTCACAGAGTTGTTGAGTACCAAAAATATAATTTTTCTTCCTTTAGTTGAAAATTATGTTCACTGAGAACAAATTTGGTTCCTGTCATCACCACTTCGGGTTGATCCTTGTCAAAAACATCCATCAGATGAGGTACAACCCGTTTCTACCCCTTAATTCTATACCTCGTATCCCCAAGCTGGGCTCTGGCCACACTGAGGGAGAAAGAGCAGCTTAATCTACTTTTTACCTAATCAGCCCTACCCTGAATGTGCTCTGCACACTGAATCTAGACTGTCTCCCGCCATTAGATCCAGCTACCTCATGTCTGGTTTTGATCGGCTGAGACAGAGCAACATGATCCATGCTGATGTGCTAATTGATGTCACATACCTCTGGCAAGCTACGCATTAAACCTAAACAAACTACTGTCAGAATCTCAAGGCCAGTGAAGAAACATATTTAACTGCCTATATTCCCAATATTCTATTTTTAAAACCCATTTCAATGTTGGCCACGTCATTCATTTAACAGTGTTCTTCCCCCTAAGACGTAATCAAGAAATAATGTGTCCATGAAGAATGTTCTCATCCTTATAAGTGACAGAAAATCAGTTCCCAATATTTTGTCATTAAATATTCTAGAGTTAACTTTGTATATTAATCTCTTTTCTTAATGGCTTAAAATTAACACTACTATTGCCTGACATTTTGTGTCCACTAACATAAAATCAGAAACGAATATAAACATGTAATATTCTAGGGTTTTGGAAGGATTTTGCAGAAGAGAGAGGAGAACCCCCTCCCCACCACTGTATAGTATATTATCATCACTTATTCAGGCCTTGACTGTACATTGATTATATTAAACTCACTTAATACCTAATACAATTATTGAAACGTTGATTATTCAAACGTTTGCTGAGTAGTTACTACGTGCCAGGCAGTTTATTAAACACTGATGAGTCTAAGATGAGAAAAATGAAATCCTACCCATTTGTGTGTTGGTGCAAGAGCAGAAAATACAATTAACTAATAAAATATGATTATTTGCCATTAAGTGCTCTAGAAACTGAAGAAACCATTGAGAAATCAGGAAAAGTTATAGTTGGGAGTGACATTTAAAGGGAGAGTGGGAGACTGCAAGTGGATGAGCAAAAGAACAATCATACAAGCAAATGCATGGAGGCCTGAACGGTATGATATGTTTAGAATTCTGATGTGGCTATAATGGCATATGCACACGTCAGAGGAGTAAAGGTGAGACTGCAGAGGCAGGCCAGGGCCACCTTGGAAAAGCCTTTGTTTGCCACACTTAAAAGTCTGGACTTCATCCTGTAAGCAGTAGAATTTTCCAGTAGGATGACATTATTAGATAACTCAGATAGCAGTGAGAAATCCAAACTGAGATGGGAGAGACTGGACACATGGTGACCAGTAAAGATGTTAATAAAACATCTACCTGTGACATAATTCAAGAATTACGTTGTTCAAAGTAAGAGTTTTCAAAAATAACTGAGGATTTAACCTTTAAATATGGCTATCCAGATCTCAGGTTTGCTGCTGACACGTTCCACCCTACCCTTCTACCAACACCGAAGTTTCCAAGACTACGGAGGTATAGCAATGTGTAGGGCTCTTCAAGCCGTAATTACTTGAATTTTTCCTACTTCCTGTCACTCTCTCTAATTCTGTTATCTGTGATTCCACCATTTCCATTTCCACCACTGCCATCATTGACAGGCACCCGCAATCTGCCCCCCTCTCTTGTGCCGCCTCCATTTCCTCCTTAGACTTTTTCTTTTAGATAGACTTTTTCTATCCCTTATTTCATTTTTTTTTTTTTGTGAGGAAGATCAGCCCTGAGCTAACATCTATTGCCAATCTTCCTCCTCCCCCCCCACCCCCGCAAAGCCCCAGTAGATAGTTGTATGTCATAGTTGCACATCCTTCTAGTTGCTGTATGTGGGACACGGCCTCAGCATGGCCAGAGAAGCGGTGCGTCGGTGCGCGCCCAGGATCTGAACCCGGGCCGCCAGTAGCGGAGCGCACACACTTAACCGCTAAGCCACAGGGCCAGCCCCTATCCCTTATTTCTTCTCTTTGGTTTCTTAGCTTTTGCTCTAAAAAACTAACCCCAAGAGCAATCAGCAACCAACCTAGCATTCCTTCCCTTTCCTTCTAGTAAACTCACCAAACAATCAGAGTGGATTATGCATGTCCACCTACTACATTTTTAGTTGGTTTGCTGCCCAAAAAGGAAAAGAGGACTATTAGGATTATTGGGAAACAAACATGAGTCAAAGGAGAATCATATCTTATTTTTAAGGGTCAAAGTTAATCATATTCCCAAAATACCTACTTTCTGATTCTTAAATAATTCCATTGCAAACTAATTTATTTTTTTATATCTTCAAGTTATAGTTTGCCTTTTATCATATCATACATACATAAAAAGGTTTAAAAAATAAGTTAGGACTCAGATAGATAAGAAAAAAAAGATACCACCTACAACTCAATCTTTAAATTAAAAAAATGAATCTTGGGCCGGCCCCATGGCTTAGCAGTTAAGTGTGCACGCTCTGCTACTGGCCGTCCGGGTTCGGATCCCAGGCGCGCACTGACGCACCGCTTCTCCGGCCATGCTGAGGCGGCATCCCACATACAACAACTAGAAGGATGTGCGACTATGACATACAACTATCTACTGGGGCTTTGGGGGAAAAAAAGGAGGAGGATTGACAATAGATGTTAGCTCAGAGCCAGTCTTCCTCAGCAAAAAAAAAAGAGGAAGATTAGCATGGATGTTAGCTCAGGGCTGATCTTCCTCAACAACAAAAAAAAAGAATCTTAAGTGCTTTTAAGATTTGAAAAAATAAATACATAACAGCACATATTTCTTCTACATGTCTGTCTTTTTCCTGCCATCCCATACGTTGAGGTAAAATTAGATGGAGTTCAGGCCAGCATTATCTTCTAAGTAACATTATCATAGGTAAATATTGAGTAGTTAAGTCACTCTCTGCTAATCTCACTTTAGTTTCAATTCATTTTTGAATTAATAGTTTAAAAATCAACTAATATCCGCAAGATACACAATAAGAAGAACAAATCAGAGAGATGGCAGTTGAGTCTCAGCCCTGGTAGGCAGGGCACTTAACCTCCTAACTCCGTACCTCCCCACCTGAAAAAAGAGATGATACCCACCTCATGTGTGTCCGTAAGGAACAGAGCAACACCAGTGTAGCCCCGGTACAGGGCCCTACACATAATATGTGCTCAGTAAATAACATATTAATACTTCTTTTTCTTCAAATTTCTATCAGGGACCACTCTCTCAGTTTAGGAAAAAACAGTGCTTCTAACAAGAGAATCTAAAGAAAAAATTTTACTGAATCTGTCACATTTCATGTACTCAATAAAATCTAAAACCAGCCAGTTCTTCACCTCTGACCAGATTTTCTGTTTGGGAAACATTCTGGCTTTCCTTAAAGGCTCACCTCCCAATTCATTCACATTCCGGTGTCTGTTCAGCTTCCGCGGATCCCAGCAACACGGTGACTTTGGAATCCATTCACAGACGTTCTGAAATCTAAGCCCGTTACATCTACAAAATGGTTTGAATTACTTGGAAACACTTCTAATTAAGATCATTATAACGAAAGTCAGCAATAAAAAGTAATAAAGTAACACCACAGTATGTGGAACTTTCCTATGACGTGCTCAGAATTCCAGAAGACCCTTTTCTGACCCATAAGCTGCCCTCTCAAAGCACAGAGGAAAAATTAAACCTGGCCAGATTCTCTAAGGAGCATCAGGCATTTGCCTCTTTAAACACTTCAGCAATGAGTTTGAGAGGTTATCCACCATACAACCCAGGAAAACAGAATTATACAGCAGGATACTTAAGACCATTAGAAAGTTTAAAGAAACTGTCCAGATTTAAGATTTCAAGGCAAACAGACCGAAAACGCTCTTCAAAAATGTAATGTTTTAAGATTTTCCTTTCTAGACTTTAGTACTAGAGCTTTGTAAGCAACTGTTGGAAAGCCCAGAGCATTTTTACTCTGTCTTGGAAGAATGACATCCCTGAGTGCATACACATACCGACTTGTACAAATGAACAGATTATTCCAATTCTTCCCTCATTCTGCACCAAGTCCAAATTCAAGACTGACACTAGTCTCTGCAGACAACGAAGGAAAAACGTGACAAAGATTTTCCAGCCGGCCCCTCCCCTCCTCCTTGCACGCCCTCAGCACATACGAGCACACAGCAGATTCTATGCACGTCCCTAATTCGGGGCCAGTTTATGCACCATGACATCAGTGCAGTATAACGAGCCAAGTTTAAACTCCATCTGGGACAAATAATGTCCAGGCACACTGTGACTTCTTTTGTTTATATACACTGACTAAATATGTCTTGGTGGTAAATGAACTAACTCTTAAGATTTATTTCCCAAGGCCTCCAAAACAATATTCTGCACCCCTGAAGCAACTCGTTGCCTCCAGTTCTCTTTCCAAGGCTATGCGTAAGTGATTTTTAACAGAACACATGATTTTGAAACATATAATTAACATCTTGAGGAGAGTCAAAGTCCAAGCAGCCCTTCATCAATCTAAAACAAAGAAAAGGAGGAACTCACTAGCAAATGGGTGCGGTACCATGGCTCACGGTACAAATACTGCATGACACTTAATTCTGTATTCCCCCTGAGAACAGGAAAAAGCAGAGGTGAGAGATTTAAGAAATGGTCATGTAGCAAAGTGGCCATTTTCTTTCTCCTGGAAGAATAAACTTTTTTTTTTTTTTTTTTTTTAATTCTGGCATTACTTAAGAGGAATAATTATAAATTCAGAACAAAAAACAAACAATCTAATAGGTTCAAGTCTTACAAGTTTTTAGATTTCTTAAGACACAAAAATTGTGCCTCTGGGGTGATGTAATTTTTGAATGGAAATGAAAGGCGGGGTTTGGGAGGAAAAGAAGGCTGACAAAAAGGCCCTCTCCTAGCTCCCAGGGTGAGACACCCAGGGAGGAGGAATCTCTGCTACTCTGGTCACCACCACCTCAGCAGCTGCTGACCCCAGAGGGAAGCGCTCCCCTGCTGCTAAACTCGGGGAGAGAACCATTCCCCAAGGAAAGAAAAGGAGCCACTCCAATGACCCGGGCCTCAAATGACTTCCCTCTCAACTTCTCCTCCAAACTCAACCTGTGCCTCCAGGCCTCAGACACTGCTGCTCAGTTTGTAATTCTCAGAAGCTCCAGAGCCAGGATCCAGAGGTGGCAGTGGCCATCTCCTAGAGTTAATGTGAAGATCATATAAGATAACAAACAAGAATGCTCTTTTTTGTGGACTTTACAATTGACTACTGTGCAAAACCCAGTCCCATGTCTCTCCAGACTGTGTTTGCCTGAACAAGACAATGGAGATATGCCTAACCCAAGCAACTCCACCCTTCCTGGAAGGTAGGACATAAACGGATTCCAATCCAGGTTCTGTGATTTGCCAGGTGCAAGTACTTAACCTTTCCTGCCTCCGGCTCTGTCTGTAAAAATGATCACCACCTTACAGAGTGTATGGCTACTGGATGAAATGATGTATATATTAGCACCATTTCTAGCACCTCATAAGCCCTCAAATAGTTACTATTCGTGCCCTCCACGACAGAGGGAACAAAAAAAATCAAAATATCAAATAAAAGCCATTCTTTCCAACAATTTTACTTACTGCCCACAAATAACCACTCAACTAAAAGTTGAGGCTAAAAGCCTTCTTGTGATCAGCAAGCTTACAAAGGAACATTTAAGTTTGAGGTAAATGCCAAAAATTTAGTTAGACGCTTGAAATTCTTTCAGTGTCAAAAATCTAACCTTTACTATATCTTTTACATTGTCAAGGCACTGAAACCTCTGGAAGGTCAACCTTAGAGAATCTTTTGTCCTACATTTCCCCCCCTTGGTTCAAGCATAACTGTGAGGAAGCAAGCCGCTGCACCCCTCCAAAGGTGCACACACTTGGTGTCATGTCTGTCTTCACGTCTCCTCAGTGGAGGCTCTTTACAGTTTGAGGCAGCTTGAAGTAGCACTGTGCGGAGAGGCAGTCAATGACAACTCTCAGTGCCTGACCCTGAGTAAACCACATTCAATATGAGAAAACAGAGACTCTGAGAAGTAAATGGGATAACGTCTTCTATCACCCAACTCCACCCTTAACTGATTCCCTGGGTCTTTAAAACAGCTATTATTCACAGACAGGGTATATATAAGCCTAAGGTCTGATTTTCCATCACAACCCTTAAAAGAAAAATATGGACGCCATTGCTTTGTTAATTTATATTTGTATTTTATATTACACTTTTATTTTCAGTTATGACTAAAGTCACCAAATAAATTATAAATAGCCATTCTATAAGGATGCTTTTTATAAGGCCCTTTTACCAAGGTGAGGAGAAATAAGATGGGTCTTAAATAATCTATTCTGTCAATACAAAACAAAAATTAAAATGGTGAAATCAGAAAAGATGAATGAACTGCATACTCTGGCCAATTTAGCTACCAAACAACATCACTAACCAAAACACATGTTTCGGTGTGACATGGTTTCTTCCATGAATTGGAACACCAACTCAACATTCCATATAAAGACCAAATAAACTTCCATCCAAGGTAGTAACATGCTTCAGTGCTGAATTTTTCTAACTACTTAGAAAACACAAGAACATTTCAATGACCCCTCCTAAAAATTACGTCACGCAACATAATTGGATAACAGAACAAGTCCATTTCTCTCCAAAGCCAAGGTTTGGCTCACAAGAACTGATTTTCGTTTTGTGAAATAATAGGAATAGAGCCCTAATGACAGCTTTACTGATATAATCACTCTCGTCAACCTGCCCCCAAAACTAAACCAGTTTCCTCCTGTTCTCTACTGACTCCACTTAACTGCCCGATTATTTGCAAACAGGAAACCCTCAGCAAAGTAATTTTGTAAATGTAGACTGTCCATTTTATCCAAATGTACATCTACTACACTGTAAGGAGTAAGGAATGGGCAATAAAGAGCGGATCCAGGAGAGGCAGGGTCAAATTATATTCTAGTTAATGATCGTGCTAAATACCCCTGCTGCCCATAAACAGCATTCCCTCTCAGCAATGATCTGATCTGACGGTCACCTGTACAGGAAAAAGGCCCAGGGCTGAGAAGCTATATGAATATAGGCATGAATACTAAAACAGCACCTGAACTCGGTTTCTTCTGGAGGCCCACCACAGACCAGCTTCAATGTATTGTAACAGAAGAGCTGGCCGGAAAATTACTAGGAGGCACCTAGTTCCGGCCGAGCCCAATTTAAATGAAGAAACTAATGTAATCTAAAGGTAGCCAAAATTATCTAGATACAATAAATACTGTGCCACTTCAGCAACTGGCACCTTGGCAGGCTGTTTATTTTTTACATCTGCATTTGGAACTTAGAGACTAATATTACTAATTTTATGCAGTTTGCTCACTATTGTCTTGTTTGAAGTGTAACGTATATAATTTCTATAAGTCATATTTTTAAGTCAATCATTTGGACAAAAACAGAAAAGAGTCTGCCAACATGAAAACAATTTTGCGCAAACACATGTCTTAATACACTCTGGATGGAGAACTGTCCCATCTTTTCTTCCTCTGTGCGTATATATAATTTTTACTGCACTATGAGATACATCAATGGCTGTCACATCGCATTCAACGTGACAAATACATATTTTAACAAAATAATAGAAATAGGTCGGCCCCGTGGCTTAGCAGTTAAGTGCTCGCACTCTGCTGCTGGCGGCCTGGGTTCGGATCCCGGGCGCACACCGACGCACTGTTTCTCCGGCCGTGCTGAGGCCGCGTCCCACATGCAGCAGCTGGAGGGATGTGCAGCTATGACATGCAACTATCTACTGGGGCTTTGGGTGAAAAATAAATAAATAAAATTTTTAAAAAATAATAAATAATAACAGAAATTAGAGGTTGGAAATCTACTATCAAATTTAATCTTATTCAAAGAGAAAGTTAATAAGGAAATGATTTAAATAAAAATGCCTCATCTAGGTAATACTGGGAAAAGTTTACTTTTAAAAAAGTCTATTTCAGGGGACCCACCCCATGGCTTAGTGGTTAAGTGCTCGTGCTCCGCTACTGGCGGCCTGGGTTCGGATCCCAGGCGCGCACCGACACACCGCTTTTCCAGCCATGCTGAGGCCGCGTCCCACCTACAGCAACTAGAAGGATGTGCAACTATGACATACAACTATCTACTGGGGCTTTGGGGAGAAAAGGGGGAAAAAAGGAGGAGGATTGGCAATAGATGTTAGCTCAGGGCCGGTCTTCCTCAGCAAGAGGAGGAGGATTGGCATGGATGCTAGCTCAGGGCTGATCTTCCTCACAAAAAAAAAAAAAAAGGTCTATTTCAAGAAGTACTTAAGGAAGACTCAATTCCTAGAGACTGTAAAAATGATTATAAACACAAGTACATGCATCTCTGCCCTTGGAACATTGATACCCTGCATCTGTGTTTAATGTCCCATAACTAGTCTGTAAACAGAAAAACTAAGATGTCTGGTTTTTCTTCTGCCCTTCCTAAGCTTTTGTAAGTGCTCAATGTGGCACTGATTGGGGGCCCAAATACTGTTCATTGAAAAGCAGAGGCCAAAAAAAACAATACATGGGTCACACCTTGTAAGACGTATAATTGAAATCCTTCTACAAAGCCATGTGAACCAGAGCCCACACTAGTGCATTTTACAAGTCATGAGGAAAGCGGAAAACTAAGAGGCTTAAAATCACCTCATCGGGGCCAGCCAGGTGGCGTAGTGGTTGAGTTCATGCACTCTGCTTTGGTGGCCTGGGGTTTGCAGGTTCGGATCCCAGGTGTGAACCTACATACTGCTCAATCAAGCCATGCTGTGGTGGCATCCCACATACAAAATGGAGGAAGACTGGCACAGACGTTAGCTCAGGAACAATCTTCCTCAAGCAAAAAGAAGAGGATTGGCAACAGATGTTAGCTCAGGGCCAATCTTCCTTAACAAAAAAAAAAGAAGAAAAAAATCACCTCATCAGTGTGATACACGAGTGTGCCTGAAAAATCTTAAACATTTTTGCTATATTTAAAACATGAAATGCGTGAGCACAAAATGCAATTTCAAAGGTAAAAAGTTAACAATTTCCAGGTTCCAAACTCAAATGACCATCGAGCCCAGGCAAGTTTGGAAACTGAGTGAAGGGGACAGAGTGGGGACTGAGGGTGCCCATCGAAAAGTTGGTAGCTGCTACTTTTTGCCAGTGAATTGTTGCGATGTGAGAAGACCAGCCCAATGATATCAGATCTTCTGGGTTTTCCAGATAAAGAGAAAATTCTAGAATTTTATGTAAATTTTCCAATTTCTAAATATTGGAACTGACTTATTTTTTTGTTAACTATGAAGATTAAAAAAAAAAAAAAAAAGCCTGTATGACAAATGCAACAAGTAGCCACTTTCCAAGCCCTGGTTTAGATGAATTAAATTTGTTCATTTTGTTCACCCTTCACCCATTCTGAAGGATTTACTGAATGTTACCCCAGACGCCAGGCACAGCGTGAACAGGAGACACAGTCCCCGCTCTCCTGGAGTCTACAGTGCGACCAGACAGTCAAACACCGCAATAAGTTGAAAACAATCATAGCGTTTAAAATTGCCGTTATTTTGCAGTGCAACCTTGCCACACCAGTATTTTTCCTTAATCCTCTCCTTTTTGAAGGCAGCTCAGTTTCTCCCATTTGAAGGATACTGACTACTTCTTGTATCTTATTATTATTGCCTTTGGCTAATTAAATTCTGAAGTGTCTCTCAACCCAGACAGCTCAGAGCTGTCATAATTATATGCCATACGTCATAATTATTGTGGGTGCCACATATAACAACACCCTCTGATAATATGGCACTGACATTTTCCTTTATGAGACAGAGATTATGCAGAGTCCATGCCTTTTCAGAAGCCTTTGTAGTGAGCGGAATTGGCAAACCTAAGGCAGAGAGGACTGGAAAATCAGACCACAGACCCAAATAAACTCCCACCTTTTTTACAGTTAAAAGGGGGCCCTACCGGCTCCGTGGCTTAGCGGTTAAGTGCGCGCGCTCTGATGCTGGCGGCCCGGGTTCGGATCCCGGGCGCGCCCCGAGGCACCACCTCTCCGTCCAACGCGAGGCCGAGTCCCACGTACAGCAACTAGAAGGATGTGAACCTATGGCATACAACTATCTACTGGGGCTTT
Source organism: Ceratotherium simum simum (assembly GCF_057802395.1). Lineage (NCBI taxonomy): Eukaryota > Metazoa > Chordata > Mammalia > Perissodactyla > Rhinocerotidae > Ceratotherium > Ceratotherium simum. The sequence continues at coordinate 49,279,714 of NC_141914.1, forward strand.
GGGGGGAAAAAAATGAATAAATAAAATCTTTAAAAGGGGGCCCTGGGGTGGCCCCGTGGCTTAGCGGTTAAGTGCGCGCTCTCCACTGCTGGCGGCCCGGGTTCGGATCCCGGGCGCGCACCGACGCACCACTTCTCCGGCCATGCTGAGGCCGCGTCCCACATACAGCAACTAGAAGGATGTGCAGCTATGACATACAACTATCTACTGGGGCTTTGGGGGGGAAATAAATAAAATTATCTAAAACAAAAAGGGGGGGGCCCTCAGAAGCAGGAGTGGCTGCCTGTGCTGCTGGAAAGCGGTTCTGGTTGACAGATGCTCACGACCTGCACCTCTGCGGAGTCAACAATTCTGAGGAACAGACATCAAGGGGCCAGGAGTGGACCGCCAGGCTGGATGCATTAGAGGACAAACAGATTCACTCACTAACAAGAATACTGAATCGCAAAGGTTCCAGAAAAGAGACTGTAGAATGTGCAGGTCAGTTTGCTTGGGGTGCTACTCACATTAGCTCTCCACTGAGTATACTATCCCTACAGAGTATTCTCACCTCATAAAACAGAAACTGATTACATGATATGCAAAGCCTGAATAATAGCCCCAGACTTTACTTCAGGTAAGACCTCTGTTCAGGCTCAGCCTCCTGCCCGCCTATCCCACTCCCTGACCCATCCCTCCTCAGTGCTCTCACTGATACATTCTGCAATCCAAGCACTTCTGCAGCTCTATGCATGTGTAAATACACCCTTTTTTTTAAAACCATGTTTTGCTTCCCAACTAGATTACTCATTCCTTTAGGGCAAGAACACTTTCTTACTCATCTTCGTGTCACCAGCACCTGATACAGTGCTGGCACAGAAGACGTTTGATAAACGCTTATTAAAATGAACAAATCTATTATTCAGTCACTCCTTAATTCAGTCATAAATTCTATCTTCCCACTCTTCCTTTTCACCCTAAATCTCAAAGAAAAGAAGCCGACAATATCTTGACACCACAGGCCTTTGTAAGTTTGAGCGGCTAGAGAGAACGTGGATGGCAGTTTGCAATAATAATTTTCTTTAAACATTTGCACAAGTTGTACATGTCTCACACATCTTGATGCTGAAGACTCTGACCCAAGACTGGGCTTCCCCATACTTGGTTTCCCAAATCTACCACTTGACCAACATCTTTCTACTTTCAAGCCAAGCCCTCGCCTCTAAATAGGATTCTATCATAAAAGGAGCTGTTATATAATGTTATTCAGCAATAATAGCAGTAGCCGCTATCTTAACTGCCAGCCTCATTCTCATTTGAATATCCTTCTTTTTCCTGCAGAAACCTCCCAAGAGCTGTTTATTCATTTTTTTACACTATACTGATTATAAAACTCTTTCTGGGTCCCCCTGACACAGGGGTATCAGTAGATTTAAAGAGTAAACCTGTGTAGTTAGAGGATTTGAACTACTGAAGGCAAGGAGGGAGCCATCAGGGAAAAAGTTATTAAGAAGATATCAACCAGAACAGAAAAGGTCACTGGATTAGGAGGAGAAGCACACAATGTGAAAGACATGCCGATGACGAGCACCATCTGAACGTGGAAAGTTTTAATATGTTTAATGTGCTGTCTGGAAATGTGTACTCAAAAGAATGCTCCAGGAAAACTCTGGCTGTGTATTCCGTCTAGGGGAAACAAAGGCTTTCAAAAAGAAGAAACAAAAGGGAAAAAAGAACCTCCCTCTCAATAAAATGACATGGTAAATGCTGATCAACAGGAAGAGGCAAAGTCAAGAGAAGTGGACGTGGCTGGGGCCACTTTAACCTCCTGTCTTCCAGGGCAAGCTTGTTAACATGCTTGAGCTGGCAGGAGAGCCTAGTTTACATTTAAGGAGATCTACTTCCTGAAGAAGAGGCATTAACAACATTCATTAGCAATTAATATTCCATAAGCTTAAAAGACATAAGAAATATAATATGACACACAAAACATTTGCTAGGTGCCCTCTAAGATGTGCTAAACGCTAGTCAGGACAAAGAGGCATCTAACTCCATCCCTACTCCACTGACCCCCTCGCGAACACACATGAGAAGAGTCACTAAGAATATAAGAATATAAAGTGGGCTTCTACCCTTGTGTAGGTTATAACAGTCACAGATTAAATCAGCACATCAGTAAACTCTATGTTAACGCTTTTGTTCTTAACTAATGGTTTCCTTATTTAACTGGTGGCTGCTGTAATTCTTCTTCAGAGATCACTAAAATATTAAACCAATAGAAAAAGCTGGAAATTGGGCTGATGTTTACTCTTTCATGCTCAAAACTAGCTGCTACATTTTTAAATATGTAAGATGTGCCAAAAGTCCATGATAAAGACAACTAAATTAATATACCATTAGGTTCTGAAAATGTCAACATAGGCACCAATATTCTGATTACTGAAGGGCATTCACTGTAATTTATATAGCCACACACAAAAAACTCAGGTCGAAATCTGATTTTCATAGCTCAAGAATAGTATGCAGTTAGGCATATGAAGGGAAGCAAACTTTATTTAGCTAAATAAAGTTATTTATTTAGCCGTGTTGATCTATTCTGAGGTAGAAGAAACTATAGTGATAGAAGCAGAGGTACTTTATTTAGAAAACAATAGTTCAAAATAAAGCTGTTCGACTTCCCTCCTAAGTATATATCCAAGAGAAATGAAAACATACAGCCACACAAAAATTAGCACACAAGTGTTCACAGCAATATTATTCATAATAGCCAAAGAGTACAAACAACTCACATGTCCATCAACTGATGAATAAATAGAATGTGGTATATCCATGCAATGGAATATTATTTGGCAATAAAAAAGGTATGAAGTACTAAAACATGCTACAACATGGATGAACCTTGAAAACATTATGCTAAGTGAAAAAAAGCCAGATATAAAAGACCACATATCACATGATTTCATTAATATGAAATGTCCAGAATGGGCAAATTATCTACAGAGACAGAAAGTAGATTAGTGGTTGCCTAGGAATGGCAGGGAGAAGGGAATGGGAAGTACCTGCTACAGGGTTTCTTTTTAGGGTGATTAAAATGTTCTAAAATTTTAGAACATTTTAGTACATTCAATTAATTATACAATTAATTAAATCTAATTGGAGTCATGGTTGCACAATTCTGTGAAGATAGTAGATTCCATTGAATTGTATACCTTAAATAAGTGAATTGTATGGCATGTGGGTTATATCTCAATAAAGCTATTAAATAAGTAAAGCTGTTAAGTTGCTTCTGTCCAATTGTGTTCATTATTGTTCTTGTTCATTTTTTAATTGATAACTTTTTTTCAAATCTTCATTCACAATGAGGATGGCTTTTCATTTTAAGAAAACAATCACCCTTTCCCTGCTACCAATATAAAAATGACAAACCAAGGTTTCAAACTTAACATGACTTCAGATAATGAAAATTAACAGTGTGTCTTATATGAGAGCCAGAACAGAGCAGAGAATCTTGCCAAGAACTCGTACTAATTAAATCCAGAAACCATCAGGACAGAAATCAGGAGGAGGAGGGCTGTGTGGACTGAAGAGCTTTCTCATAACTGTGGTGGTTCTTTTGCATATATAGAAATGTTTAGAACATCCTCTGCACAGCTGCAAAGTATTAAGACTGCTGTAAACATACACAAGGTAAGCTTCACCACACACACTCCTAACGGAAGTGTAGAGGCAGAGCCGCACGGCCAGCGGGCGGCTCTTTACAAGAGTATAATTTGAGACGTGGGGCAAGTGCTGCCACCCTTAAAATGTCCCCCCCGAGGGTCTGCCAGACAGTGCCTGCAACGTCCACCACTGAAGTCAGCCCTGTGCCTCCAAAGGTCCTTGTTAAGACAAAAAGGTGTTGTCTCAGAGGAACAGCACAGTAAAAGCCTCAGAAAACATCAGTATAGATCATTTTCTCTGGTGTGTCCCCTTGTCCTGATCCTTTAACACAGACCCCCTGAGCACCACCCCACACAGGCTCTTAAGAGCAAGCAGCAAATACTGACAGGTGCCCCGGGGAAGCACTTAAAACTCATGCAGTGCCAGACTCGTGGATCCTGTCTTGAATCCTCACCTTTGGTCCTTGTTCTGTTTGGTGACCCCCTATCCTTCCTCTTTCCCTACCTCCTCTCTGGTATTTCTCCATCCTTTTTAGTTTTGCTTGCTCCTTGGGTCTGCGTTCCCCTTGTGCCATAGCCCAGATTCCACACATAGGCCCTGAGGACTCTACCCACTTAACTAGGCCAAAGCTAAATGTTAGAACTCAAAGGAAAGAGCAGTGGCTTGAGGGAATTAGGGAGACACAGCATGGTGCCTTTGGGGACAGAAAGAGGAAGAAAAACGTCAGGCACATAGGCCACTGCCTAGGCTGAGCCACACTGACACAGTGGCAACATCAAGGCACGATAAATCTTGGGTTGTTCCTGCTGAGAGGGATATTTCGAACACACTCTGCCCACTTAACAATTGTGCCCCATTAAGGGAAATATAGGGTTAATGCCAATCAATAGCTTGGCCCACATAACCTATAAATGTTAATGTTTCTAGCTGAGACATATTTACTAATTAGAAAGACTGAAACATTTCCTTTTGATGAGATTTTTTAGAATAAGCATACTCCCAATCTAAAAAAGCTTGATATTTGACTGTTTATAAAACAGATAAATTGACAGATTTTCCCTGTCTGAGCTTTACAGAAAGCTCCTCAGATGACATAAAAATGTCGTTTTTTTTATTAACCAAAATGATTAAGCAGCTTCTAGCTCAAGTTGAGGTAGAAAAACAGAGTAGGGAACACCACATGGCTTTCTGAGAAAGTCCAGTCTTTTCAGTCTTTGGTCATTTCGATGCAAAGGAGTTCACTTCTGAAGAGAAAACCAGAAAATACTATAACTAATGGCTCTGGATGCTGGCTCATAAACTATAAAAGGCCATTCTACGCAAAATGAATTATAGAAATGAGGGAGAAATGATCAAACACAAAAAGGGTGCACGACAACAAGGACAGGCGGCCTCAGGTCTCCCAGGGACATGAGCAAACTGAAATCAGATGACTCCATTTGGGAGACATGAGTTGCTTTCCAAGTTTAGCCACATTTGAACGCCTTGTCCTTTTTTATCCTCCTAATTAGAGAAAAGAAGGGAGACCAAACACTGCATCTTGAAGCCATTCATGGCACTCTGAGACCCTGCCATGAGTGGCTGGAGCCATGGAGGTGTTGGCTTGGAACCCAGTGGTGGTAGAAATGAAGTGGACATGGCAAAGTATGGTTTCAGCAAATGCTCCTGAGATAAAGCCAACAGGACTGGCTGACAGACGGGAAGAGGAAGGTGACAAGACACAAGTGGAGACTCTGGAGTTGAAGAGCAATGGAGGTAAGGAAGCCAAGTCTCAATTTATAGAAGTACCGCTTGCTGTGAAGAGGAGCAGAGACAGGAGGTGGTGCCTGGACGGGTGTGGAGTCAAGGGAGGGGGTTTTGTTTTTTTTGTGGCGGGGGAGGTGTAGTTGTTTATGTGTTTAAGATAAAAGATACTACAGTATATTGGTAGCAATGATCCAATAGAGAGAGAGATTGTGGAGTCAAGGAGGGAGATATTTGCGTCACTGGCAAAAAGAGATGAAATTTACTCAACTGACAAACATTTATTGAGCACCTAGTAGATGTTCTTTGTTCTTAAGAGGTTTACAATCTAATGCAGGAGAAAGTAATATAAATAATTAAGCAGCAAAGTAAGATCCAATGGAGGTATATACAAAGTATTAACGTACTATGATGGATAAAGAGTGTTAATGTACTATGACAGATGGCGGAGGGAGCACTTACTGATGTCAAATAAATGGCTGATTAACTTATCTGAATTATTAATATATTTGAGATAAATATTTTTCAAGCAATTGTTCCCAATTCTACTTTTCATAAGACAAAGACTTTTACTTTTTTATGCTTCTAAAGAACTACACAAAGACAAAATTATATTTATTTAGTACAAGACTGAGCAAACCTAGTTTTTGTAGTCAATAAAAAAATATAATTAATGTTATCAGAGATAACAGTTCAGTCTCTAACAATTTTTAAAAGTTTGACTTACCATTTAAATTTTTTCCCAAGTGCTACATGAATGAGTTCAGAAATGACTTTTCTATTCTGTCATGTTAAGTAACTACTGACAAAGAAGTTTTACAGAAAGTAAGCACCATCATTTTCTGAGTAGCAGGCTGACATTTGGAAGGACTGCTCCAGGAGCTAGGTGGGTTCACAGGGACCTATGCATCTTGTCAGGGTCAGTCACCCCCTGGGTGAGATGAAAACCTGACCCACCCTCTGAGTGTCCTGCTCTGGCCAACCAGGCAAATCAGTCAAGCACAATACATGACATGAGTAAACAGTCATTTTATTCCAAAGACTTGTGCATATTTTCAAAATGATTCATTTCTAAAGTCAGACTTTTTTTGATGTTTCAAGAATACTAACTGGATGAGGTAAGATTTGCTGCTCTCAAAAATGGCAATTTCTGATATTTTTTAAAATCTTATAGTAATTCTACAACAAAAACACTTATCTCTAGAACTATTAATGCTCAAAATGACAGCTGTTTCAATCTCAAAATAAAACGATTACTGGGTTAACGTTTTCCACTTAGACAATCTGACTTCAATTTCCCTCTTACCACACCAACCTGCTGAGCTGCATCTCCATTCACCAAGTGAGGCATCATGGCTACCTCTCCGTTCAGCAATGGGGGCAGTTCCAGAGGGATTTGGTCGGTCATCATCATTGTGACGTACATTCATGGAGAATTTCTCTCAACTGGCTTCCTGCAAAAGAACCACCACTTTTTAAAAAGGACTCAGGACCACAAAAAGTCACCTATGACAACAAGTCAGCCATTTAAGTGCACTATCATGAGGTCACCTGAAACCCAAATTATTCCAATCACAGAGTGTGGTGTTATTGTGTCAGGCCTCAAGGAGGGTAAAGCAAAAGGAAGGAAGCAGCCTGAGTAGGAGACCACAGCCCTGAGTCTCCAAGCAGCCAGGTAAACATGACCTCCCATGTCGCGACGCTGTCATTTAGCTGTAAAACTTAAAAATATATGCATAATATTAACTACCCTACTCCAGGGATCTTTCTGAGGATAAAATGAAATAATATTTTGAGACGGTAAAGTGTCAAACAAAAACTGGTGGTATCATTTTAAGGTCACTATAGAAAATAAGGCCAAAGAGAATGACCTATAAAAAAGCCTTTCCTGGGGGCAGCCTGGTGGCATAGTGGTTAAGTTCACACGCTCTGCTTCGGTGGCCCGGGGTTCATGGGTTTGGATGCCAGGTGCAGACCTACTCAGCACTCATTAACCCATGCTGTGGCAGCGTCCCACATACAAAATAGAGGAAGACTGGCACAGATGTTAGCTCAGTGACAATCATCATCAAAAAAAAAAAAAAAAAAAAAGTCTTTCCCTTTCATTAGGATCAAAATACTGTGCATAAGCAGTTGATCCAAGCAAGTAAACAAAGGTTAACTACCCATACTGCAATTGTTGCAATTTCTGACCTTGCCATTAATTTGGTAATTAATCATGTTCTAATTATCTCTCTCCCATCATTTCCTTGTATTGAATTTAACCTGTTGCATATTTATATCTTTATCACTTGTGCACATCTTGAGCTTTCCTGTATCTCAGACAGTACCCACGGCACCTTGTGCAGAATAGGGCTGAAAGGCAGATTCCATTGTTTCCACAGAATAAATGATTTTCATGCAAGCATTCAAAACAACACAAAGCCCACTTTCATTCCATAATGGTACTTGCCACCAATATCTAAATTTTCAATATAACAGCAAGAAAATAATAAATTCCTATTTAGAATTATAACTTACTCTTTAAGAAGTATTTACATATCTTTCACTTATGCCCAAAATTTATGGCACAAAAGTTTAATAGCACAAAGAATAAACAAATACACTCACGCACACTATTTTAAGTCAGTTCAGAAACAAACTGCTGTATAGTTCAGTTAAATTTTTTATCATTCATAATAAAATCCCCCAAAATTTCAAATTCAAGGGCATTCGGTCAATGAACCCTTTAATACTCAATATCCAAACTAGGCAAAACACTGAGGCAAATCCTTTAATGTCTCAATCCTTCACTGTCTCAAATTTGTCTCAAACAGCTGTGGCAGAAATAAATTATTTCTTTTCATTCTTAAAACACCTCCAGGGCCGGCTCCGTGGCTTAGCGGTTAAGTGCGCGCGCTCTGATGCTGGCGGCCCGGGTTCGGATCCCGGGCGCGCCCCGAGGCACCACTTCTCCGTCCAACGCGAGACCGAGTCCCACGTACAGCAACTAGAAGGATGTGAACCTATGACATACAACTATCTACTGGGGCTTTGGGGGGAAAAAATGAATAAATAAAATCTTAAAAAAAAAAAAAAAAAAAAACACCTCCATTCTGAACATTAAATAAAACTCCCTCCGCCCAAATCCCACCCAAAAGAAACTCTTTCTCTGGAAGTATCAAATGATGCATAAAAGCCACCCAAGAGACTGTAAACTTTTTCATTTTAAATAGGTAAAATTTTATACTATTCATTATAACCCCATTTGGAGAAACTAATTATTTTAAGCACCAAACAATGAAGTCTTGTCCCAACTAGGGAAGCACATTCTATAATAACAGGTCTTATAATTCAGTGTTAATAGTACCATCATGCTGTTTTATGAGGTAATTACTCTGTTCCTAAGCAAATAAAGTACAAAACCCCAAGCCCAACAGTTTATCCTGAAGTAGGAAACAGATTCTTCCACAATAAAATTAACTAAGATAATTCCATTGACACTATCATAACATCACTGTCTAATTTAGAGTAGGTCTAATGATGGAGTACTGATGTCCATTTCAATTTTATTTCTAATACACTTAATCCTACTATAACGCATAAGGAAAGAATAGCTAGTTTTCCTCAGATTGATGATACTGCACGAGACGGTTTCTTAAGCATAATGTTTCATTTAATGTTTCTTCAAAATTGCAGGTTGGATAAACAGGACAGTAATTTACATTAGGGGTCTGAAGATAAAACATCTGGGGGTGAAGAAGCACTCCATGCTCCTTCCACCTTTTCCTCACTCCTCCCCAAGGAAGAGTACCAAGGGACTTGCTGGAAAGGTGACGGTGCAGAGCACGGCTCTGTATTCTGTCTCTTCTCCTCTCCTGAAGTAGTGAGCACCTCTCCCACGGGGGACAGTCCTGGTCATCCCACAGACAAGCATAAGGATTTTTTCACCCAATAAGGCAGCAGGAGTAAACTGAATTCAGGGCCTGTCCTCAGGTCCTGTCAGCCTCTAGGTCCTTCCATTAGGCCAGAGGATTAGTAAACAATGATACAGGTTTGGGAGGTTGGCAGGGAACAGGATGGAGGTCCTTAGTGAGGACCCGCTTTGGGCTAAAGCTATTTATGCTCCACACGGTCCAACCCAGCTAACTCAAGTTTTCAATACTGGGGTTTGAAACTCAAATCCAATTATCAGTGCTATTTTGTTCCTATTTCTCATGTTTCGTGTGTGTGTTGTTGGCGGGGGGGCAGGGAGGGGACAGCAGGTACTGACAAGAGGAGATCATTGTGATTTAGTAAAAAATTCAGGTATTTCTGGTCCCCTGTCCCTAATACCAAAGAATGTCTCAACACCAACATTATGTCTAACACTGACAATTCCAATTTAGGAGACCTTCTGGTTGGCACGTGTTAAACAATGGGACTTCCTATCAATAAAACACAGCAATCCAGCCCCCCTGGTAGCACTCTTTAGCACAGGTGTCAAGTCCAAATCAGAGAGTTCAACTCCATGTTCTGCAAGAGTGGGATAAGAGGACAGGTCCCCAGGCCCACAAAGGTCTTACAGATGTAGGACAGGAGAGTACAGGGACCCACACAGGGTTGCAAAAACCCCCAAAGAAACCAAGGCCACCAGCACAAAGAGATAATTGTATTTGCTTTTGAAAACTGTACAGGAAACTTTGGGTAATGTAGCTATTCCATAAAGAAAAAAATGTCTGAATCCTTTTTCCTACTAGATGACAGGTTATCCACCTCACAGATGTGCAGTGGTTATTGCAGATTACCTGGAAGGGAGGAGGGGAGGGGGAGATGGGGGAACGGTGCATAAGAAAAAGTCAGCCCTATGTACAATCCCCCCTTAGACCGCACACAGTGTGACCCAATAAACATCACACACTCCCAACGCCTCAACTCAACCACCCAACGACCACACTTTTCATCATGGAGAAAAAAGGAAGAATGAAGTGAATAAAAGCCACTGTGAACCCTACCACAATCTCACTTCTCATAACCAAAGTTGTTGCTCCTCTTTTCCCCTAGGCCACCAGCTTGCTAAAATCCAAAGCCTGTTTTCTCATCCCTCAGAGTTTCAGCAAAGGAAAACCAGACACTATCCTGACTGGAATACAAGGTAAGAGATTCATTTAGATGGCGTGGTACATGCAGCCAACAGGGTTTAAATACCCATTTCTATCCTCCATGCACATAGAGAGGATACTCTTAGTTGCCTGGAATGAAAGGGACATACAGAAAAAGCAATAATTTATCTCTAGGCAAGATAATACCCAGCTATTTAACATGGCCACTGCTTGCCAACCTGTCCTTAACTTATCACGGGAAAAAAACAATTTAGTGCCATGGACTGTAGAAAGTACACAGGAAAAGGCAAGAAGGAGAATTATAAAAGAATAAAAACCATAGATGCAAAACAGAAGTTGTGTCCTTTTGGTCATTCCTAGTGAAGAGGAGGAAAAAAGTAATGAGTTTTCCAAATACAAATGGAAAGTCAACTACTCAGTTTATAAATAGGGAAAACCACTCCGCCCTAACCATTGACAGTTAAAGAAGGTTAAGTCAGGCCAGGAGACTTGGGAAGGCTTGCCACGCATCAATCATTTAATAGTGACAGCTCCCCAAAAAGTGAGTTTCCTCTGTTTTGACTGGTAACCCAGACAAAACTACGTGTCCTCAACTTAAACAGGTGTGCCTCAACCCCACTGCTTTGAAGAGACCCAGAGAAGGTGACACACCTAATAAAGATGACAAAACTTTTTAAATAGAATTAAAAGATGGAGCAACGAATGTGGAAGGCTTACTATCCAGTTAACTTTAAGGACCAAAAACTTATTTTATTTGTAGTGACTGTGGATGGAAATGACCCATTTTCTTACTTCATTATAGAGCAGGCTGGCCACCACTTTATTTTGTCTTAGGGACGTAGGGTCACTGTTTACAACAATACTGTGTTCAGTCACAAGGTGATACACTAGGGAGTTACTGAAGCATTTTGACCTTATATATCATCCAGAGAAATTCACCCCAACTTTGAGTTCTTACATTAAATTTGTATGTTTTTTTCTCTCTTCCTCATTAAGCAGTACCACAAATCAAACACACCCCCACAAATCTAAGGGCTATATTCTAAATTTGCTGGCTTACATCCTCCTTGGCTGGGAAGCCAGAGGGTTAGTTATATACACATAGAGAGAGGAGCATCTCTGTGGGGTCTCAGAAGCTCCCATAGGTCCTTGCACCATCTTCCTTGACCACTTGATTATCAGCTCTGAGGGAAGCCAAGTGGGCCAGATGTGTGATCTCTGGATAACTGAGCTGTAACTGTTTTTCATTTCAGTCAGAAAGTCTCATGAGAAATCACCCTGACAAAACACTCATTTTCCAAGCCTGGGTTCCTTCACCCCAGACAGATGTGTATCTGAACTGGCCAAATCCATCACAGAACTCATGTGTTTTACTCAAGGCTGTACCACGTCCACACTGTCTCCCTCACACACAACCGAGTTCTTGCAACGAATCCATTCTTTAGACTACTTCCCTCTATAAATGAAGAATAAAAGTGCTGCAAAACTAATCAGAATGAACAAATGGAGAAGAGATGATCTCTACTACAATGCTTTTTCCTAATCCTCTGAACTTTTTTTTTTCCACACAGAACTCCAAGGTTTCGCTGCTATTCTTTATTTTGTTCTTACCCATACTTCCATTTCAAAGAATTTGGTAACAACCACAGGCCCTCACAACCTCTCCCCCTAACCACACATCCTAACACTAAAACCACAAGCGCTTCATGCACAGTCAGTTCTATTCTTTTGATTGACAGAGAGAGGATGCCACGTGAGCATTGTGGTTAACTTCCCTCTCCTAAGAGAGCAAGTCGTTTGTTGCGTCTGTTACCTGCTAGCAAGGCCCAGCATTACCAAAGACTGCCTGCGCTAACGCAGGGGGGCTGGGCGCTCGGAAAAACAAAACGAACAGATCCTCACTGTTAGTAAGACATTTAACTCCATCCCCCAAAGCTTTTACTGAACACCTTATTTTAAAAGACTATTACAAAGGGTCTTCAGTTTTTACATTACTCTAGGCTACCGGCTTATTACTTTTTCCTCTTATTTTGCTTCCCCCACTCCAAGTCTAAAAAGGTTCGCCATGGTATTTTGGCCTCAGCCTATACTAAGAAACATACTGGCCAATTTTATGAAAAACCTGATTCTCAGGAGAGAACCACAGATCCATTTCCAAAGGCCAGAGAAAGCAATTATATATCAGGAAGAATTTCTAACTTGAAGAAACCGAAGCCCTAATCACTGGTAGGAGAGTTTTAAGTCTGTAAACCTGGCCTTCAAATTAGTAACAAAATGTCCTGGTCCTCACTCCGTGGGCCGATGACCCAAATTTCCTTACATTAATTCAAGATGTGAGTTAACAGTACAGTATGCAAATTAGTTTCAGATGACAAGAGAAAAAGAAACGTAACAACACCAAAAGGAACAAAGTATGACCATCAGAGCCAAATGAGCCAGCCCAGCTGGACGAAAAGGAGATGACTCGCTGAGCTAAATCTCAAGTCAGCGCTGGGGCACAGGCTCTCAAGCTCACTTACCTACACCCCTGATGGGGCTTTTGACCGACTTCTAAACCATCCCAGGGAAGTGTTTAAAAAGTAAATGCAGTAAGGGAACCAATATGAAGAATGCACATGTATGTCAATTATACCTCAATTTAAAAAAATGCACATGATCAGTTTTAACTTTTGCTTCCATGCTGCAATGCCAAATGCACTTCAGAAATCAAATGGGTTTCTTTTTTTTTTTCTTTTTTTTTTTTTGGTGAGGAAAATCAGCCCTGAGCTAACATCTATGCCAATCCTCCTCTTTTTGCTGAGGAAGACCGGCCCTGAGCTAACATCTATTGCCAAGCCTCTTCTTTTTTTTTTTTCCCTTTTTCTCCCCAAAGCCCCAGTAGATAGTTGTATGTTATAGTTGCACGTCCTTCTAGTTACTGTATGTGGACGAGGCCTCAGCATGGCCGGACAAGCGGTGCATCGGTGCGCGCCCGGGATCTGAACCGGGGCTGCCAGTAGCGGAGCGCACGCACTTATCCGCTAAGCCACGGGCTGGCCCCTCAAATCGGTCTCTTGATGAATGGGAAATGGATGGAAACCCATCAACTACAGAGACCTATAAAGCAATTAAGTAAATAATCAAATAATAATAAATAAACTTGAAAACTCATACCAGTCAAACGAACTGCGATTCCATCAAGCTTGTATCTTTTCTAATAAAATATACATTAACCAATCACATTCACATAACCTAAAGAACATGTGAACATTTTGCTTACTACCTGCTTGTTCTGCAGCCTAAGAAAAATATTGTCATGGGCTCATTAGTAAAATCATAGCTTGATTCATACTTCAAAAACTTTCCTTCTCTAGTGAAAATACCAATTGACTTCTAATAGTGAGAATCTATTGTGGGCCAGGTTTCAGAAAATTGTCACAAACATACTAGAGAAAAGTTCTAGCCATTTCTATAACAGTAATGAAACTTTTTCCCTGATTAAATAAGGTGAGAAAAACCCCATCAGTAGTTAAAACGAAAATCTGATAAACTTACTGAATCACAGAAAACAGGGGTTTTGTTTTGCTGTGTTGTCTGGGACAGAGAGATTTGAGAGGTTACTAAGAAATTACCGTATTCTCTTTTCAAACAATGTAACTATCTATCAGACAGCTAATGTTTTGTGAGGGATTATAAATTTTTCAAAGGCTTCCAAAATAAAACCTAAGCCTAATAAAAACTTATTATGACAAACATTTGTGCAGCTGATTTACACTTGTTTGTGCCATGGCTGTAGTAAAAAAGAAAAATCTGAAAAAGTCAAAATTTGACAGAGAATCATACAGCACAGAAAAAAGAAACAAAGAAAAACTACTTTCATGAATCCCCAGCCCCCCAACAGGTGGCCTTTCTGTATAATAGCCCTCAGTCACAAGGACAACTTCCTTATGTGTGGTCGTTGTTTCTAAGCTTTATTAGCAAGCTTTAGAAAGACAAAGAGGGAAGGAAAGAGGGAGGGAAAGAGGGAGATATGTAGAGAGAGAGAAGAAAAAAGTTAGTGGAATGTTCAAGTATCATTCTCTATTTTCCTCACCAGAAGAACCCCTCTCCTTCCTGCTCCCATGCTGGTTTTGAAAGGTAAACCCCTTGACTGATATTTCAAGACCAAAAAATTCTCAAAACAGTTCTAGCCTTCCGAGCAAAACTAGAAACAGCTTTCTGATAATAACTCTGGAAACACCAACAGCATCAACAGAAAGGGGAAAAAACGATTAAAATAAAATAGAAACACTATGCGATCGATCTTCTTTACCTCTGAAACAGGAAAATCTGCTCAGCCATCAACACACACCTGACTGTTTTTACCACCCCACTGCTGCCATGAGAGCAGGGCTTTCCTTTCCCCTCCCAGTAACACTCAACTCATGCCTTGGCCCTGGCTCTGACCACGTGGAATTAGCATGTGGCCATTTATGAGCCTGATGTGGGACACTGCCATTGGACACAAAAAAGCTGGGGGTGGTTTCAGTCTTTTCCTTGCACTCATCTCCTCCGTACACTTTGGGTAACCATTAGGAAAGGTACTAGGTACAAACACCCACCTTTGCTTTTTTGAAAATCAAATTAAATTACGCAAAAAGATATGAAGAAGGTGTAAGGATTTTTATTAGAATTTTTCACAGCCCCTCCACTAAACCAGTATGTTATGGTAAAAAAAAAAAAAAAAAAAAAACGCACTATAGTAGAGACTCCGGAGTGAGCGCTGGAAAATCTGAGTTCTAATCTGGGGTTTGCCAATAGTTAGCTCTGAACTTGAGCAATTAGTTTCTTCTTTTATAAAATGACAAGATTACAGATTAGCCTAACCTTTAAGGTTCCTTTCTGCTCTTAACTGAGTATGTTTCAAACACCATTGCCTACCATGCTTTCCTAATACAGATTAAACTAAAGCTAAAAAGAGGTTTACTCAAACTCTAAAAACCTGTTAGTTTCTCTGACTTGTATGAGTATAACCTGAGCCATCTGCATAAGAGAGAGGAAGAATCTAAGTGAAATGTTGAAAAAAGAATGTATTGAGCAAATAGTGATGGTAATCGCTGTGTTTTTATACCAATGAAATCTAATTTTACAGCTGAGCTCTATACAGCTGTGGAAGAAGGACTCTTGCCATGGCTTGCCACTTGAATGAAGAAGGAGTGGTGATAACAGTTCATGCAGAAAAACCTCTTGAGACATGAGCAGTACCTGGAGGTATGCATCCAGCTGGTTCGTTGAGGCACAAATAGTCTGGAATTTGTCTTCTTGTCTGATATGGGTTCATTAGTGAAGATAAATCAAGTTGTCTGAAAAAGTTCTTAACCTTAAAAACATTCTTGCTTTTTGCATCCAATTATAAACAGAGGAGACTGAGGTGGCAACGATTAAATCCACAGAGAAATCCTGTGAAACTGAGTTTTTTAGAGTAAAAACATACTACCACCACTACTCTGGGTTAAAATATATAATGAGAAATGGTTCAAGGAAGAAATTAAAAAAGAACTGTCCACTGTGCTCCAGGGAGCAGGCAGGGATGCCAAGTAGCCTGAGGTGTAGGCCATGCCTTCAAGAGTCCATAGACGCTGAAAAAGCAAAGCATAGTCATGTCTGAACTCAAAACTGCCATATAAGGAAGGCACTATTTTCAGAGAGAAAAAAAAAATCTACATATGTAAGGCTGATATGTAAACATTATATGTAATCTGAGGCTGCTTTCACAACTCTCCATGAACATACAGAGGTTGCTTCCCTAGCCCCCCAGTATGCCCCAAATCTTTAAGGAAACACAAAAACTAAAGGAAAAAAATTACATCACTATATATACACACAATCTCTGGCCCTCAGATCCACATCTGCACATAAATAACAGGTCAGTTCTGCAAATATTAATCAAAGGGAGAGGGGGTCCATCTATAAAAATTGTTTACCAAACCAACGTTCATTTGCCTTGCTCGTTGTTCTTAAATGGTGTTTAAATATGTTTGCAGGCATAATCAGACATTTTAGAACACCTCTTCTTCCAGGTACCCTCAGCACAATAAATCTCCCATCCCTCGCTGACATCCCAAGCATGACAGTCCAGCGTCTACAAGGAAACATTCCAAAGCTATGAGCCCTTATTTTCAAACATATCCAAGCTAACTTTGCCACATACTTTATCCAAGGATGAGAATAACTGAAAATACGTATTTTCAGTGAAATTTGGACTTGTATGGCTGTTTCTTTATAACTTTTTCTATAGGACGTTGAGGAAAAAGTCTAGAAAACTGTAGTCCAAGAATGGAAAAGTCACTCATAAATCCCCCTCCAGGTCTAGGACTTCCCACCTCCCCACCAATCTACCTCCAAGCTGCATTGTGAGGTGGAAGGAGATGAGATGGCAAGTCAGAAGACATGCTCTCCTTCCCAGCACCAGAAGCTCACTCCTTCCCCAGCCCCTGGGCACTACCACCAGCCTGGAACCTCCCAGCACTCCGGCAGCTCCCACTGCTTGTCAAGGCCGTGGTTCAGGGTGTTCCTGCACAGGCTCTCTGTGTCTCCGCTTCTTCATCTCTAATACAGGGGCTTTAACATGACTTCTGGATTCCCCTTTAATAAAATCCAAAATGTATTTTATCACTGTTTTCAGAGATTATGAATTAAAGTCACATTTGCGCAACCACTTGGGTACCTAACAGCCACGCACAACACCCTTTATTGGGGGGAAAATGTGTTGCAAGCACTGAACAACGACTGCTTTCTGGGAAAGGTTTGGAGGAAGAGTTCCGACGCTGTTACTTCAGCCTGGTGGGTCAAAGCCGCCGTTGAAACATTTGCACACTAATTCTTATCTAGCCTCCAACATCCCTGTGAAGCAGGTGGTGTTCCCCTCTTACAGATGTAGCAACTAAGACTGAGAGAGGTTATGTAATCTGCCCAAGGAGACTCAGATACAAAGTGATGGTAAGAAGTCAATGCTCTCTTAGTGAGCTGATTATAACATCTAAGAATCTGGCGACGAAAGAAGTGGAAGAGTTGATGAAAAATTCATAGGTTAGTGAGTTTCAAAAATTAGATAAAACACACACATGGGGGGCCAGCCCGGTGGCACAAGCGGTTAAGTGGGTGCGCTCCGCTGCAGCGGCCCAGAGTTCACCAGTTCGGATCCCAGGCGTGCACCGACGCACCGCTTGTCAAGCCATGCTGTGGCAGGCGTCCCATATAAAGTGGAGGAAGATGGGCATGGATGTTAGCCCAGGGCCAGTGTTCCTCAGTAAAAAGAGGAGGATTGGCAGATGTTAACTCAGGGCCGATCTTCCTCACAAAAAAATAAATAAATAAAATAAAACACACACGTCGTACAAAATTCAAAAGATAACTTTCATAGACAACCAACAAAAGTACATTTCCCTCCTATCTAGTCCCCGGTTTCCCTACACAAAGGCAACAGCTGTGAGTTTTTGCTGTATTCTTACCAAGATACAGATGTAATGATTTTAAAATTTTTTTTAATTAATTAATTTATTTATTTTTCCCCCAAAGCCCCAGTAGATAGCTGTATGTCATAGCTGCACATCCTTCTAGTTTGCTGTACGTGGGACGCGGCCTCAGCATGGCCGGAGAAGCGGTGCGTCGGTGCGCGCCCAGAATCCAAACCCGGGCCGCCAGCAGCGGAGCGCAGGGAATTAACCGCTAAACCACGGAGCTGGCCCTAAAACAATTTTTAAAGTAGCTTAAGGAAGGTTAAGCAAATCCATTGTATTATCATGTAGTCTAGATGGTTAAAAATTAGGGAGAAAAAAAACAGCAGAAACCAAATTATAAACTACTAAGGTTATATCTTCCATGGTGATTTTTAATGAGATATGCCATGATTAAACACAAAAAGCAAAATTCCCTCACAAAGGAGGGCAGCTTAGCAAGTTAAGGTGGCTGTTAGAACAAGGTCTTGGGTACAAAAGGTTTCAAGATTCTATTACTTTCAATATCCCAAAAGAAAGACTTAGCTGAAAGGTACCTTCTAAAATAGCATTGGGGCCGGCCCTGTGGCTTGGTGGTTAAGTGCGCGCGCTGTGATGCTGGTGGCCCGGGTTCGGATCCCGGGTGCGCATCGAGGCACCACTTCTCCGTTCATCCTGAGGCCGAGTCCCACATACAGCAACTAGAAGGATGTGCAGCTACGACATACAACTATCCACTGGGGCTTTGGGGGGAAAAAAAATAAAATAAATAAAATCTTTAAAAATAAATAAATAAATAAAATAAAATAAAATAGCATCAAACCAGAGGACATGAACAAAGCGAATCATCCATTAACAAATATTTATCGAGCACCCACTCACTACACGCCAGGCTCTGGACTAGGATTCTAGAAATAAAGGCAGGAGGTTAAACAGCATTCCAGTGGAATGTTACACTCGATAACTAAAACCAAATCCACGTTGGACACTTCTGACGAAACCACACCAGGTCAACAGACCTCCATGCTCTATGAAACCTTTCATCTGAGATAAGCCCCAAGGTCTAAATTTGGTTTCCCAGCTGTGGCCTCTTTTCTAGTCTTAAGTGTTCCAGAAGATGAATGTGTCCTCAAAACATGCCCCCTGCCTCAATCTTCATTTCTGATTAGCCAGGAGGATACTAAAATTGTTTCTTTAATCAGCTCATATAGAATTCAATCATGTTTATTTGACAAACTCAGTTTTAATTGAATAGAGATTATAAAACAGTCATTATAAGGAAAATAATCTGTATCGTTAAGCATGTTTTATCCGATTTATACTTAAATATGTATTTCAAAGATTTCTGACATTTCATTACTAATTGTAGACGTTGGTTCAACTATTTTTTTCAAAAAAATATCTGAATCTTTCCCCCACCCCATTGGGGAGAGGGAAGCGGGAATCACCGAAAATAGTATATGATACACTGAAAATCAGTTTATAACAAGCATGTTTTTTAAAACAAGTTATTTCTTGAAGAATCATTACAGTTGATGACATTCTCATAAGCAGCTTTGTTATTTCACTTAATGTGACTGACACAAAGCAAATACCAGGTGTTCCTTAGAACTTATAAGGTACTGAAACAGAAAATTCACATAAAATGAAAACACTTATGAAGAAACAAATTAGCAGGTGCAAACACACATCATGCAAGGGGACATCTATTTACTGTTTCAGATGAGCCCATTACAATAAAATTTTAATACGAGATATGCATGCAACCACAATACTAATTCAGACTAACATTTTTGAAAACAAAAATGTGGAATTCTTTAGAAAAAACATTTTCTTTCAAGATGAAAAAAAAAGTGTCACATACTACAGAGCATTAAGGAGATTTGTTTTAATTGATGAATTAATAGATGGTGTATACGTGGTTTATATGCAAATGGATGAATCTAAAGGTTTGAAAGCATGATGCTTGCCTATATTCTAAACACTCCCTGTGAATAATGATGACATCATTAATTACACTAATATAATTTGTAAAGAAAATGTAAGGGGCTGCATTCATTTCTTTAATGAATACTTATTTAGATTCTGCTCTGTGCAAGACACTCTTTTGTGCTGAAATCATGCAAATTCCAAATTTAAGGAGTCCACTGACAGCTTTAAAAATCTTTCCAGAAAAATAATTTTAAATTTCAACTCTGATATAAAACACGTTTTACAATTCAATTTTCATATTTCTCATGTGAAAAACACACGAATATTTTTCATTTAACACTACTGAAGCACTCAGAAGTACGAGAATGAAACAGACAAACAACATTTTAAGATTATTAATAGTTGTGACCTCATTGAAAAAGACAAATAACATTTTAGGATTATTAATAGTTATGACCTCATGAGCACCACAAAAAGGTCTTAGGAAGGCCCAAGAGGCCCCCACACCACACTTTGAGAACCACTGTTCCACACTAAAGCAGCTTAGATGTAAAAATAGGAGAAAATTTTAAATTCACTTTTTAGTAGACAAAGATTGCTGTCCCTATTCTATGGTCTGTACATCCACAATTCACCTGACAGGGTCTGAACAAAGAACAAATTAATCTAAATGAAGAGGTATCCAAATTCTAGCATGGATTTCTCTCCCCAGGACTTTATGTTAGTTAAGCACTTTGGTGAAACAAATTCATTTGGTAAAATCTTGAGGGAAGTAAGAGCAGCAGGCCGGTGGGATAAGAAAATGGATGTTGGGGGCCAGGTACTCCCCTGCTGGAACCGTCAGCACACCAGAGCTCGGGGACAGGGAGGGACCTGACTCCAATAAATCCAAGCCCATTACATGGGGATCTCATTCCACATCTCACTTAACTCACACCCTGGATTCAAAACAAATGATCAACTCCAAGGAAATAAAGACAAATAATTTTGAGTTGCCATTCCCAAGTAAGAATCTTATCTGCTCTGATCTCTAGACCTTCATTTACTGCTCAATGAGCCTATTCTAAATCCAGAGATGACTTGATCTAGTATTTTCTAGGGTCACTAATTTATTTTCTTCCGCCACAGCCTATTATTTCACCAAAGAACTCAGCAGGAGTTTTCTGAAGGAGAACTCGTAAAACAAGAACCCCAAGTTTCAAATATAGACAGTTAGTGAGAAGGTTAAATTCATTTCCTAGAGCAACGAATTAGCAAAATCAAAATAGGCCACAGCTAATTGATTTGCATTCAGCAAGCACTATTAGATAAGAGACTTCCTTTTTATTTTTAAAAATAGGTTTAACAGGCATATTAATTTTCCACTGGCCACTATAAATAAATGGAACTCGAAAATATCTTTCTTCGCAAGGGCGTTCTGGCCAGTCGCTGTCAGCCTGACCCCGACTGGAATGTGTATTTACATTGCCGAGAGGCGGCATTGTGCGCTGGTGGGAAAGCACTTCTCACGAGCCTCCCATTCAATCCAGGGCTCCACAATAGGTACTCACACAGGAAAAGGCCTTGCTGAGAGCACCTCTCGTGTTCCAGAGGGAACTTTCCAAGGCAGCAGGACGGTGAGCCACTGTGAATGCCATGTCCACAGGCCCTAACTGCCTGCACTTCAGGGTCAACAAAGCCAGTGTTGTCCACAGCCATTCCCCCGAGGTCTTCCCAGGACAAAAGGGAAAGTGTCAACAATTCCATTTCATCTTTCTAGCTAATTTCTCAGGGCATCACTTTTTAAAACAAAAACAAAAAAACATTGCAAAGCCATGACATTTTTTTCCTTCAACTGGAAAATACTTCCAAGAAGCTATTGCTTTTCAAAGCCAAATGAAAGGTGTTAGTATTGAATACGCAATTTTAAAAATCAAAACTTCAAAAGTCACTTCATTATCTCCACTGGAAATTATGATTCCTTAAATACTGATCATTTTAAGGCCAAAGCAAAAAAATAATGTGTAACTCCTCAAATAGAAAAAACAGGCATTGTCAGCATCATATCAACAATGACTTCTGCACAAATATGTGAGGAAATAAAGATAATGGTGACCACTTACACGTGCCATCAAATCAATCAAGTGGTGCTGGAAAAACGCAACTAATAAATAGGTTTTGTCAATTCAACACTAAACTACTGGTTAGACTTGTCCTCCCTACTTAAGCATGTAAAAAACACAACCTGGCTCTTTCAAAAATGTGTTCATTGAAATTCTCAATACCCCAGTTTCTCAACCTGCAAATGAGAGGGAACAGCTGCTTCCTACAGTAATATTTTTAGGCCATTAAATAATTTAACGATATTGGGCCAAGGGCAACTCTCTGGCTTATTTTTCTCATTTCTCTAATTAAAAGACTGGACTCCATGATCGAGGCCCCTGCCAGCTCTAATAATCTATCAATTTGAATATAGCAACAAAGAATATCACAATTAACACCTACATCTCAAGGGTTTATTGGAGGTCTAATACTTAAGGCAGCTACTATAAAATAAAAGTTATCTGAACCTATGCTGACCATAAATAATACCACTTACCAGCTTCAGGAAGTCACTTTTGAAATACAGAAAAAGTAAACCAGAAATAGCACAAGAAAATGCTCACACCATTATGTTTAGTGAAATACACACAGAGTATACCCGTATATATAATTGTTTAAAAGACTGAAATGAAATAGAACCAAAATGTTAACAATGGCTAACCTATGGATAATGAAATCAGTGAGCTATATTTTTTCCTTTGCACTTATTATATATATATATATATATATATATAATATATATAATAATATATAATTTATAATTTATAATTTATATAATTTATAATTTATATAATTTATATATATAATATATAAATATATATATATATATATATTTGTGTGTGTGTGTGTGTGTGAGGAGATCAGCCCTGTGCTAACATCCGCCAATCCTCCTCTTTTTTTGCTGAGGAAGACGGCCCTGGGCTAACATCTGTGCCCATCTTCCTCCACTTTATATGGGACGCCGCCACAGCATGGGTTGCCAAGCAGTGCGTCGGTGCGCGCGGGATCCGAACCAGCGAACCCCGGGCCGCCGCAGCGGAGCGCGCGCACTTAACCGCTTGCGCCACCGGGCCGGCCCCAACACTTATTATATTTTTTAAAGTATCCTACAACGAGCATCTATAATTTTTATAATGATCAAAGTTAACTTTTAAAAGCCCATATAATTCAACTTACTTTGCAGCACGTGATTGTTTCAATTTTTGTGATGAAATACTTTCAAACCACTGTACAACATAAAGACCTAAGGGATATGGGTTTATCCAAGTCTCACAGAACTAGTTTCCACCATTCACCCCTGACTGTGGACATGACAATGGAAGGACATCTGTGGTTAAGTAACAGAGTTGGTAACATTTACAAAACCAGCCCTCTGGTCATGCTTGCTGAGTAATCCCTAGATTAGGTATGCTCACTAGGACTAACCCAAACAGTTTTTAAAAAGGGAGGAGGGGAAAGGCAGGTTCTCCAGTCTTACTTTTTTTAGATAACAAGTACTCCAAAAAATCCCCTTCCAACTGCCAAAATAAACCAAATTTTCAGGGTGGAGAACTCTCTGTCAATCAAATGAGACTCAGCAAAGATAAACTAATAATAGAAATCTGTTACATACTTACTTAGCTGTGCTAAGTATGCTAGTCCCTAACTAGCACAAATGACTTCAAAAAATCTGGCTATAAAGAGTACAGGGTGGTGTCAAGAGAGTACCCTCAGGGCTGGCAGGCCTCGTTCTCAGTGAAAAAGTAACCACCCACTCCTATCTTTGTGGGTTCTCCACCCAACCCTCCTTCATCGGAAACCTTCTAAAAATATTTGTCCCATATTTTTATTCCCACATCCCCATACGTTATAACATATAATACATGTTCACTGTAGGAATCTACAAATACAGAAAAACAGGAAGAAAGTTTCAATTATTTATAATCACATCACCCAGAAACAACCACTGTCAAAATGGTGATGTGTTCTGTTTCAATTTTTTCTATCCATATGAAATCTATAAAGTTAGAGGCTACAGTTTACAGGGTACAGATCAATCAGCCTATTTTTAATTTTTTTCATTAAAAAAATTTTTTTTTGCTAAGGAAGATTCGCCCTGAGGTAACATCTGTGCCAATCTTCCTCTATTTTGTATGTGGTCACCACCACAGCATGGCTGACAAGTGGTGTAGGTCCGTGCCCAGGATGCAGACCTAGGCCACCAAAGTGGAGTGCGCCAAACTTGACCACTACACCACGGGGCAGGCCCCCCTATTTTTTATTTTTGATATTTCATGATTATAACAATGACACTGACAACTTTAAAAAATAAGCAAGAACTGGTTCCTAAGTCACATATTCAGAGAAGGTGGCAAAATCGTCTCCTAGGGTCCTCGACCTTGGCAGAAAGATAGGGAACCAGGGAAAACATGATATTCCCGTTATCATCCAATATGCCCATTGTGCACCCCTAGAGGCATAATTTCTTTCTAGATAGTATCATGTTATAATGACATAACACTCATATCGTGTGCAAGTATTTAAATAGAATTATGAAGTGAATGGTCCCCATAAATCACTATAAATTCAATTCTTTCTTTCTGTTTATATGTATATAAGTTTCTAAAAAGTAAAGTTTTATGCTCTCCCTCCTAAAAGCTACAGGATGTTTTATGTTAACTGTTCATAACCCTTCCTTCCAACTATAAACCTACCCTATCCTCTCAGCAGAACATAGACACCAGGAATCAAGGCTGATGGCACTTTGCCCCAATACTTAACCCTGAGTATCTAGGTGAAGTGCTGCCAGTAAAACTATTAACAGAGAACCAGACTGGCAAAGTGTATGATGTGACTTAAAATATCTTAGTATAAAGTATGAAGACATACATCACAGCATAAAAAGTGAAAAATCGGAAGCTATCTCATCCATACAGTGGAAGACTATGCAGCCAATTTAAAATGCTGTAGAAATCAATCTGCTAACAAAGGAAGATGTTCACAACACACTGTTCACGGAGAAATAACATCAGGGAATAAAAAGTTAACAAACAGAAGGTCTACACTGAGGTCTTATTTGTGTACAACTAGGAATACATTTATTTTTCACATAGAAAAAATTTAAAAGAACCTACACCAGTGTTCACAGTGATTATGGTGAGGTAGGTAGGATGCAGAATTTTTTTATCAACATGTTCTGACTTTTATGATGCTTTTGTTAGGGAAAAAAAGTATCCAGAACACAGAGCATCTTAAGGGCAATCTCACCATATTTGTCAAATAATCTAATAGAAAAATGAGAAACAGATAATGGGTATCTGGTCAATAATAATCCTATTATACAAAACACACCTCTGTGACTTTCTGATATGGTTCACAGATTGTGACAGCCCACCTTCTAAAGCTGTGAAGGAGCTCACAGGTGTGGTTTCCCCTTCACTCCAGGCACAGCTGGGCAGACCAGCAGTGATGGTGAGGACTATAAACTTCCTAGAAGCTATTTTCAGTTTCAAGACATAGAATCCTAAGCCCAAAAAGGAACCCTGAAAAGTTCAGTTCTGACTCAGACTTGTACAATATCTAAACATCCCTAATAGACCAGAGGCTTCAAAATATCATAACTCAGCATTTTTTTATTATACTATATCCTTCGGTTAGTTATCCCAGGATTTCCTCTTTCAAATAGTCAGTAAAAATACATTTATTTGGAATAACAGGATGATAGGAACAGATGAGGTCAGAATTAGACATAACTGTGTCTGAGTCAGTCAAAAATATAAATTATTGAATATTTTTAAATTACCACTATTGAAAGGATTCTTCCTTTGATAAAGTCTATTACCTCTGACCCTTCCTTTCCACTACCACCACCAACAGCAACAGCAGCACCCTAGTTCAGGAACTAAATCAAAGCACCTCTAGATTCTGGAAATGTCTGGAACCAACTTATCCTGCCTACCGTTTCTCTGTCATCTCCCTTCCATCCACTCTAGCCTGCACATGCAGACCATGTAATTCGTTTCTAGAACATCACTTCCGCTAAGCCCCTACTCCCTCACTCACAAACCAGTGATTCTTCATGCAGAGGCTAGAGAAGCACTCAGAGGTGGAATGAGGGACTTTGCAAGGTGGGAGAAGTAGTTCTACAATGCTAACCACTCAGGTTAGTGTTTCTCCAGGCACAGGAACTACCGCAACAGAATCAAGTGGGGTGCCTGTTTAGAAATGTAGATTCCTCACAAATGTGTTCATAGCAGCATTATTCATAAATGCTAAAAAAGTAGGAACAACTCAATCATCTGCCAACTTTAGCAAAAATAAATAAAACGTGGTATATATCCATACAATGGAATATTATTTGGCAATAAAAAGAAATGAAATACTGATACATGCTACAACATGGATAAACTTTGAAAACACAATGCTAAATGAAAAAAGGCAGTCACAAAAAGCCACATATTGTATGATTTCCTTTATATGCAATGTCCAGAACAGGTGGATTTTTAGAGACAGAAAGGAGACTGGTGGTTGCCTGGGGCTGGCTGTGTGTGGGGGTACAGTGGGAAGTGACTGCTAATAGGTAGTACAGGGTTGCTTTTAGAAGGTACAGAAATGTTCTAGAATTTGATAGTGGTGATGGTTGTACGACTCTGTGGATATGCTAAAAAATATATATACATATTTAATTTTACATCTTAAAAGAGTAAACTGTACAGTATGTGAATTATAACTCAATAAAGCTCTTCAAAGATACAGATCTCTCAATTCCATGTCACTACCACTAAATCAGAATCTCTGGAGGGAGGCCTGGATACCTTCCCTCTGAACGAGGGCAGGTGATGTGCATTTTCACTAAGTCTCCCAGAAAAGTCATAAAATACACTAACACTGCCTTAGATCTGTCCCAACACTATACATATAGGCTCTATAGTATATTCTGTACCTTGAAATCATTTCTCAGGCCAAACAGATCCTTCCTCTATGGTCAACTTCCCTATACAATGTATTTCCCACTCTGCCCACACAACTCTCCCTTCTAACCAGTGTCATGATTCTCCAGGGAGCATGCAACCACTGACTTCTGCTTCTCTCTCCTCTTTCCTAGAACATCCACCTGTTCTTTCAGGGCCTTATCTGCTGCTTACAGCTACCTGAAGATTACTCCAGCTCACAATGACCCCTACTAAGAACTCTGGGCCTTCCTATCCTCAAGTGTGAAACGACGATGATGGATTGCTAGACTTTCTTCCATATCTGACAGTTTGAGCCTCTCTGAAGAGAGACTCAAGAAAAACTCTAGGCAAGTGGTCTTTCCTCCATTCAATTCACTTAATACATCCAAATAATATGTCTTGTGCAACTTTCTCCCCTACTTAAAGTATAGAGAAGTTAAATAACTTGAGGAGTAATTTTTTTTTAAGGCTGGAGAAAGTGCACCTGTTAAAAGGAATAGGGTCTGGCATATGGTAGGGGCCCAGGTATTTGATGAATTCCTTGATACTTAAGTCACTCCTTTAGTTCATTCTATTCAGACTTCTAGGTTTGTTGTGGTATCTATACAGATCTTTAGCATGGGGAGACCTGTCATTTCTGTACTGCTTCTGTTTGACATGTGAGGTTTGCTGTTCTTTTCCAAGACGACAGTACCGACCCCTTTCAAAAAGGCCTGTAATGTGTGTTGGTTTTTCTGTAAGTAATGATGCATTTAAGAGAAAAGTTGTTAAGGTTAGAGGTGCATTCCATGATCATGAAATGAACAAATATAACTGGCCCATCTTCTGATCAATCTACAATCTTATTCTCTGAGACAGTCTAAAGTCATCCATCACAGCCCTCCACCCAACCCTCCACCCACCCACACAACACAAGGTCAGTAAAATGCCAGGGCACTCGGGGTAATATTACTGGAAGAAACACAATTTTGAAAATTGCTCTTCAGTGACTACTCTTGTCAAGATGAATAAATACAAATTTCACATGAAAATGTATATTAAAAGGTATTTCCTACCAATAAAGCCAACTTTTTGAAGAAGCTAATAACTTTTGTATCACATTTTACAGGTATAAATATGCATTCTTATATTTTCAGCAACTGTAGTGACAAAGTTAACTTCATAAAACTGAAATTAAGATGTTGCAAAACAAACACATATATAGATATATGTATATGAGTATGCATATACGCATACATGAGTGTGTATATATACGAGTATATATATACTCTTTAGAATACTAGGAAAGGGTCCTTGATACTACAATGCCTATTTCTAACTCTATAAAATATCTGACCTCTGTAATTTCTAACATTTTTTCAGATGTTTGCAAATTAAGGGAAAATATCCACCTCTTCTTCAGAGTGTACTGTCTCATTTCACATTTTAATATTATATACAGTAAAACTTTGGTAATTCACATTAATTGAGGAAAGGCCCATCTAAACATAAGAAGCATCTGCAACAACAAATTTAAATACAGCCAAAACTTTCAACAGCACTGCCAAGTGGAACTCCTACCTGCTCTACTTCACAGATAAGACATACTTGTACCTCTAACAATGCTACTTAAAAAAAAATATTTTCCCAAGTACTTCAGAAGAGTTTTATTATATTCTACTCTCTCCAGTTCCCCAAGCCCAGCCTTATTTTACTAAATTATTTCCCAAACTCTTCATAGCCAATGACGAGATGATTGGGATGACAAATTAAATTAGCTATATTATCTTCAGTACCCAGACCAAACAAGGTAAAGAATGATTTGGTTTTGGTTTTGTGAGCTGGACCCTAAGTAAGGATATGATTTCAGTTTATTTTCACAACACTATCCTGCTACATGAGAAACCAAGTGATAGATAACGAATACTACACCTTGGAGAATCAGGAAACCTGGGTTATTCTCATTCTACCAAGAACTATTTCTATGTTCCTAAGCACGAATCCCTCTCCAGCTCCCTAACATGTGTGGTGAGGGCCCCAGGTTTCTTCTCACATGCCCATTCCCGTTGATTCAGTGCCCGTCTGGAGTGCAGCGTTGAGAACGATCCACTGCCTGGTCCAGAGATGACAGCTGCCAAGGTCTGAGATTAAGGAGTGAAGAGACCCTTGTCACATATTTGTCTTCTATTGGTTAGAAAAAGCACCAAGGACCCTCCCACTCAAGCGCTCTCAGCCAATAAACTGCAGCAGCAGCAAAGAGGAGGTACATTTGATGCTGGACAAGCTGTAGAGACAAAGTCTCCGGTCTCCTCCTGTAATTCATTCAACATTTCAGAGACAACAGGAATGTCTGAGAATTCAAAAACTAATTAAAAAAAATTTTAAGCCACGTCTAATAATTAAGATATTAGGATTAAGCACGCGTACTCAACTCATTTAACACACATCACATCTGACAGATACCACAACCAGAGCACGACTACGAATGAATAATACATGTTAAATCATATGTGTGACTGAAGTCATAAAAAGCTGCGCTGACAGATCTGGAAATTCATTCCCTCGGCTGTTCAAACATTTACTGGGTATCTTACGTGCCTGGCACTGTGCAGACACTGGAAATCCCATTTTGCACATTTGGCTAACTTTGTAATTGAGCTAAGAATTCAAGAGACCTTTAAAAAATGAACAGGGAGTGAGATTCTCAAACCTCCACGCCCTTGATCTCTACAGGACAGCCTTATTAGAATCTTTTTTTTTTTTAATCTTCAAAGATCCTTCTGTCGAAGGTATTAGGATATTGCTACAATTGAAATTATGATCTAAAATCATCATAGTGCTGAGGGCTTAATAAATCTGACATTCAACTTGCATGTGGTGTGTGCTGCCACCTACCCCCTACCTTCAATCAACCAATGACTCAGTCCTGATTGTCCCAGGAGAATCCTTCAAACCTCTGCAGACAGCTGTGCCACATCGCATCCTGTTTCCAACCTTCACTAAGGAAATTTCCTCACCCCTAATGAATTCTTACTGTTTTTTTCCAGTGTTTAAGAAAATCCTGTGGTAAAACA
The DNA here is from genome assembly GCF_057802395.1 of Ceratotherium simum simum. Classification (NCBI taxonomy): domain Eukaryota; kingdom Metazoa; phylum Chordata; class Mammalia; order Perissodactyla; family Rhinocerotidae; genus Ceratotherium; species Ceratotherium simum. The sequence continues at coordinate 49,309,629 of NC_141914.1, forward strand.
TGTTGCCCTTAATCTTATATTGTACTCCTATAACATATATTCTAAAAGATGTGTTCATATATTCTTGATTCATGTATTTAATTCAGAAACAAGAATTAGTAAAAGAAATAATTTGTTCTGAACTAATTTTTACTTTGCAAAGTCCTACAGGTATTAGTTACTCACTGTGAGTTTAAAAAGCTCACAGCACATTGAAAATCCTATTTATTCAAAGCTAATTCTGTGAAATTCAACACTAAGACAAGTCAGTTCTCTCTCAATGCCTTTTCTGTCCATAAGAAAGCTAATTTCTCTATCACTTAAACCAGAACCCTGAATATCATTTGGCCTTTGTCCATACATCTTAAAAGTCTTACTGCTGGTTAAGTGAGTAAAAGTACTACTTTTTTTTAATACCTTCTGTACAAGCTAATCGTTTTAAGCATCACGTATTTCCTGGGAGAATGCTGTCAACACAAATCATGAGATCAGACTCTCTCATGACGGCTACCTTTTGTAGAATTTATTTTAAAAACAGTTTTTAAATGATCAATTACATTTCAAAATATACTTGTGAAGATGCAGATTTGTGTAATTTGCTGTATGTAATTTATATTTCCATTTAAAAACTACTTCACAAGGAAGTCTAGCACTGGACACATTGCCTGAAATCTACACAACACGAGGAAAGAGTATCTCGGTGGCAATAGGAAGATTTGGGTTTAATTTAAGTTCTATTACATAAACCAGCTGTGCGTCTTAAGTTTCTCAGAGCCTACATTTATCCGCAACATGTGGTTGGACTAGATTAGGTGCAAATTCCCTTCTAAATTCTAAATTCTGTGACCCTAATACAGCAGTTTCACTAATTTGGGATCAGTCATAAATAAAGGTCTAGTTTAATAGAAATTTTCCCTAGAAAGTACTTTGCTTAGCCACATTATCTGTAAAGAAAAATTATAATAGCTGTACAGCACTCGTTCAGCTCATGCCTTGAGGGATAAGCATTTTTAGGCTGCCGGCTTTTCCAGGAACAAGATGTGGCAAGCATTTCCCTGGTTCTAAGCTTCTCATTACTTTTTTTTTTTTTTTTTTTGTGAGGAAGATCAGCCCTGAGCTAACATCCGTGCTAATCCTCCTCTTTTTGCTGAGGAAGACCGGCTCTGAGCTAACATCTATTGCCAATCCTCCTCCTTTTTATTCCCCCAAAGCCGCAGTAGATAGTTGTATGTCATAGCTGCACATCTTTCTAGTTGCTGTATGTGGGACGTGGCCTCAGCATGGCCGGAGAAGCGGTGCGTCGGTGCGCGCCCGGGATCCGAACCTGGGCCGCCAATAGCGGAGCACGCGCACTTAACCGCTAAGCCATGGGGCCAGCCCCTAAGCTTCTCATTACTTACTCTGAAAACGTGAATGGCTGAGGTGACAAATGGTAAAAACTTCAAGATCCAAAGGCAGAAGTAGTATATATGATGCTATCATTTCTTGCTACCATGGACTGTGTCCTGCAGATCTCTGAATAAGGTCAGCCTAAGGCTCTCAAATTCTCCGGC